>NC_056467.1:35249098-35549098 GCF_008729295.1 Plectropomus leopardus
CCATTTCTTGTTAAGGTGCTCATAGCAAGCTCCACATGTTTTTGAATGAAATCAAACCAATTTGCTGAGGTTTCAAAGGGTTTAGGACACAATATTTACCAAATAGAATCAATCAGTCAGCTTTCACAGGACATGTCTGAAGCAGTTGGGGCCAGATGAAGGCAGGGTGTCAGGGTGCTTTTAGAAGAGCAATGGATGAACCTCCCCCCACCCCGACTTTTCTCATATCAGAATTTAGTTGCATTCAACAATTTCTGTAATTTTCCATAACCAACAATCACTCATTCATGCCTACTTGATGCAAAAATTAGTCAGGTGTGTAAAAGTGAGAAAATAAGCAGGGTTCAGATCTCTCTCAAGCTCTCTTTATTCATTCTTTACACAACTATTTCTGTCGCTCTCCTTGAACAACTTGGTGCAACACTGAAGCTATGCCAGTCTGTACAACAGCCAGCTTTTTGTCTCACCTCTGAGTGGAGCCTTCGCCACGCTCTGTTCTACCCTCACTTGTGAACAAGACCCAGAGATACTTGAACTCATTTGTCCGTTTTTCCACGACCAGGATGGAATCCGCATTGTTCATCCTGAATCTGAGGTTTGACAATCGGTCAGAACCTCCCTTCCAGCACCCTGGACTAAACTTTCCTGGGAAGGTTGAGCAGTGTGATACCCCCATGATTGGAGCACACTCCACTTTTTTAAAAAAAACACCTCCCTGGTCTGCCACTCCACAGGCACTGACACTCCCGACCTCCATGTGACACTGAAAAGGCATGTCAGCCAAGCCTCCAAGCCAGAACTTCCTTCAGACTGACCAGAAGTCTTCCTCTATGGCCTCCCCAAACTCCTCCCACACCCGAGTTTTAGCTTTGGCGACCGCCTCAGCTGTAGCCCTTCTCGCCAACTGGTACCTGTCTGCTACTTCAGGAGACCCCTGGGCCAGTAGAACCCGAAAGGCCTTCTTCTTCAGCCTGATGACCTCCTTAACCCCTGGCCCAAGGAAGTGTGCCATGTCTTGAAGCAAAATTTACATAGAGGCCGAAAGTGGAATTACACCATTTGAGTCAGTCACGTGATGCACAATGGCCCAGAAAGACTTTCCTCCATTTGCTAACATGGGGGAAGAGACGTCTGCAAATAAGGAAATAACCTTTTGTAAGCATCATAACCCCCGTGAAACGTCTTCTATTCCTGTCTAGATGTAAACGATCCGGTTTGATAACATTTGGAAAGTCTAAAAAAGCCGCAAGATTCCATTTTTCAGACCGCCATTCAAGCTAGACAAGGCACTAATCCGGAAGTCGGTCGCTCTGCAGGCAGAGGTTAACCATGTTTGGCTACCGTTAATCTCTACTATGCATTCTCTATGGGCCAGTAGATCTGGGTATTTTACACATTTCTAAACCTTGAAAAAAGAGCTTTCTCTGCTTCATGCACCATTGAGCAGCTCTTATAGGAATGAACGAGACCCCGTCCCCACGGCTGTATCCAGATTTCACCATAATCATTCATGGTGTCCACCAGTGCCTCCAGTTGCTGCCACAACAGGCACTGACGACTTTATGACCAAAGCCTCTAGCAGCCGCCTCCACAATGGAGGTTTTGAACAAGGACCACTCAGACTCCATGTCCCTAACCTCCCTGGAGATGCATGAAAAGTTCTTCCGGAGTTGTGAGTTGAAGACCTGGCAGACAGGGGCCTCCGCCAGACATTCTCAGTTCACCCTCACTGCATATTTGGGTTTACCGGGTCTGTCCAACAGTTTCCCCCGCCACCTGATC
The DNA here is from genome assembly GCF_008729295.1 of Plectropomus leopardus. Classification (NCBI taxonomy): domain Eukaryota; kingdom Metazoa; phylum Chordata; class Actinopteri; order Perciformes; family Serranidae; genus Plectropomus; species Plectropomus leopardus. Next base: position 35,250,881 of record NC_056467.1, read on the forward strand.
CAACTCACCACCAGGTGGTGATCAGTTGACAGCTCCCCTTCTGTAAGCATGTTACCAAGCAAAAAATAATCAGAGAAACACAAACAAATGACCATACAGCCAAGCCAACATTTGGATGTGAGGCCCATGTGGGTAGTACATGGACTGAAAAATGGGCCCTATATGGCATTGTCCATGGGTTCCATATTGGCCCCATGCTAGTTGCCCACATGAGTGGGTTTACCCAAGTGGGTCCTACCTGGTAAAGCCACCCTGATGACAAGAGCTCAACACTTTGGTTGGCTGTCTTTATTGGTCTGGCCACCCAAAACACTTTTTTGAAATTAAAATTTAGTTGGGTCAATAAGGAATCCGCACCATAGTTTACAATGCAAGTAGTTAATCGGGGACTGCATTGTATGCCAGTAGATAAACAGCAATAAGTAAAGTTATTGAGGAAACAGAGTTAATAACAACAATTAAACTTCTATGAACTTGTAGGGTTTCTCAGAATACTTTTTCACTGTTTTTCTGATTGAATTTGGCAAAAGTTTGACATATAAACTAAATCTGTTGGTGATGAAGAAGATGTCCCTGATGCGAATACAATTTTTATTGTTATTTAGCCACAGATTGCGGTAACGGAGGAGTAGATACGAGAGGCTGCAAAGCTGGGGATCACGGTCATGCAGATCACTTTTCACAATGCTTCAGAGAGGCTACAAGGACACTGCCAGCTGGTATTCAGCAGTCCAGAGGCAGCTGGCTGCTGAATGAGAAATGGCAACATATGCTTGCAACTCCAGTGAATAGCAAAAACCTCACAGAGATTGTTGTCGATAAGGAACACGTCACATAAAAATGGTAAATATGAATAAATTGACATTTTTAGATCTACTGTTGTTGTCTAAGGAGAGGCTAGTGCTAAAGTCAGGATTGGTTAAAGTTTGTCTGTCAATGCGAGTACTCCCACCCACAGCAAGTGTTTTGGGTGGCAGAGAGTCCAGACTGATACAGAGAGAGAAACACAATGTTGAGCTCACGGCATGAAAATGGTCCCACCAGGCTAATTTGGCCCCAGATAAGATGCCTGTTTTGGGCCCATAACTACTTGGGACAAGGTAGCTCTAACATAACCCATGTGGGGCCCAATTCAGTAAACCAACCCATGTGGGCAGTTGGCATGGGGTCGTTAGAAAAACCCATGGACAATCCAGCATGATACACGGATGGGCGGTGTCACTTAAGAACGCTACTGGACAGAACCTGTGGTATCTGCAAGGTATGCATCAGGACGGCGTCAGGTGTAACTTGTAACTGTGCTTCAGTAACGATGTGGTATAAGGAGCTCGAAGGTCCCTATAGGTTGGGCTGGAGAGGTGGTGGATGGGTCCAACACACCATGGACTTTCATGCAGGAATCAAGTGTTTGCTTCCTGCCCGAATGTGATTTTTTTCCTACACTTTACCACATGCCTCCTTCCCCTAATCCTAGCCATCCATGTCAACATATGCGTTTGTTGACATACCAGCAATGGTTGCCATGTGCTTTTGTTGCCAAAACATACGCGTAATCCCACCATGTCCATTTATTGACATCATGGCTGCGGCATCCCAGAATGTAAATAGCAGATGCAAAAGGATACTTAAAGCATAATGTTGACATGGAGGTCCACTGAAAAGCGGCAACATGTGATGACTTGGGATAAGAACATGTTGGACAATCCCATGTATTCAGCCATACATACAACGCACATGTGTGGGAGTGAACCAGGGCTTTTTTGGGTATCTTCCCTTCGTTCCTTTTTGGGAAGATGCCCACTTTGCCTTGTTATTAATCCAACCTTGGAAGCTTTTGCAGCAGTAGAGAATTAATCAATTTTTTCTATGCTCTATCATGCAATATTGTTAAAAACGAAAAATGAAAATCAAAGCTTAAAAGTTTAAAAAATCAGGCTCTTGTTTAAAAAAGGAAAATTGGACATTTGGAATTTTTCAAAATTGTTGTTGACAAAGAAGAGAAGGAGATGGAGTTTATGATAAGATTGGCAAAGTGCTGACCTACAATGGGCAGAAATCTGACACCTGGGGGTTGAGGCGACACACCTGTTTTGAGCTACTTGGTCAGAGTAAGCTGTCTTAAGAGACGAAGCTGCATCTCTGAATGCAGCTCTGTGAGTGGCAAAAGTTTAGAATATTTTTAAATTATATACCAGTCCAAAAAAGCTAGAAAAACATGATGTGCAGGGTCTTGTATTCACATGTATTTTTTTTTCCAGGTAGAAATCATTCACAGTACGCTGAGGACTGTTGGGATGAAGGGCTTGAGCCATGGGAGAAAAAAAGATGCTGCACTTGATTAAACACATCCCATGTTGAAACAGCATAGTCAAAACACAATTTTGCACATTACAAGTTTTGAAGACAAGACAGTAGGGGGGGAGGGCAGATGTGTATTGAGGCGAATTGGTCGAGTATAGTGGACGTGCGTATAGTAGACTGTGTACTTTTGTACATTATGGGTATATACAGTCTATGACCATAGTATGTGCTGTCCAACAAATCTGGTTCTCTGCTCAAAGAAAAGCATCATACATTTATCTCAGTCTTGAAATATTTTATTACCCAGAGCTGCAGTGATTTTGACAGCAGAAAATACAACTTTATAGCCAGAGAAAAAATCTAGAATTCACTAGCCATCTTTATCTCCCCCCATTCACTGCTCTGCTTCACTGTACTTCACTCTGACATCAAGGCAGAAAAAATCTGTCTTCTGGATGGAGACAGGGACATTTACTCACACAGCTCTCTGCACTCTCTAAAGCACAGTCATTCCATCTTTCAAAGATGAATTTTAGCCATATTTTCATTCAGCCCGTTCCGATGCGCTGCACTGCATTAGAGCTGTTACACCACTGCGAGTCAATTGGCAGACAAAAAACTTTGTAAAAAGCCAAACGGTACAACCCAAACAATTCTCATAAATTGCTCACATCAATGGCTTCCTCCCTCCCTATCCTCCTTGTAATAAGACTTAATATTCATTCCTGAGGAGATTTGATGAGCCGCTATAATTCTCCCAGTGTAATGATCAGCACTCCCCTCCCAAGTGCACCTGTGAGATCTAATCGGAGACCCCTTCGGGAGGCTATCATCCACTGAGGGAAGTCTTATGTTTCTTTAACAATGCTTCATTTCCACCATAATAGCTCCCACTCTCTGCCGGCTAATAGCTATCTGCTTCAAACAATCAGGGTTTATTGAAGTGAGCCATTTCCCACCCAGCACCTCGCCTCTCAGACACACACAGCTCTACAGACAATCACAAACATTGGCAGGTAAATCTACATGAGATACAATGAATGAGGCAGAAATTGACTGACTGGAGGTCTGTCATTTCCCTGCAGCCACAAGGTGTGAAAGATAATGCTCACACTCTGGGTGAGCAGTATGTTTTGTCAGATCCTTTGGCTCTGAGTAAATCAGATGTGTGTGTGTGTGTGTGTGGGTGGGTGTGTGTGTGTGTGTGTGTGTGAAACATGACAGATGCAGTGGGTGGAGGCAGCTTTGAAAGAGTACATACATGGTCAGGGGTTAAAAATGAAGGGAGGTAATGAAGTTAGGGGTTCTCCAACCAGCCGAAAAATGTGAATGCTATTTTTTTTGCATTCACACACATTTATCTCAACCCAAGAAAATTCAAAACATGTCACAAACCATGACAACAGGGTGGTAAACATTCACGTTTCACACATGTAGACTCTACAGAGACTATGGGCAAATATCTGCACAGACAGCACATTCTCATCCCAACTCGTCACATGCTGCCGCTCTGTATCTACTTATGACGTTTTTAGGTATCCTTCTGCGTCAGCTGTTTACGCTCCAGGATGTCTTTACTGTGATGTCAACAAATGTACATGGTGAGATGATGCAGCAAATTCCTACTGTTTACACAGCAGCACGTCAACAAACGTGGACCGTTAGGATGGGTGGGATTATGCAACAAAGTCACGGATGGTTCTATTTAGGCAAAGGAGGCACATTGTAAGGTGTAGGAAAAAAAAAATCTGAACAGGAAGTGAACTCCGGACTGCCGCACAAATGTCAGTTGTTTGTTGGACCCATCCACCTTCCCACCCACTCACACTATAAACAGTGTTACCAGCAACGTTATTACTTGACGCTGTTCTTCAACATGTCATGAGCATGGAACTGGCTCCGTCCATCTGCGTTCTCAAGTGATGCAGCCTATGCGCATTGCATGTGGATCGCCCCATGCCATCCAGCCGTCCACATGCGTAAAAACAACGCCACCGATTATGTCCATGTGCGTTCTCATCTAATGCCATCCAGCCATGTTCCAGTTGGACCTGGAAAGTGGCTTTTGGTGTCACTCTCTTACGCCAAAAGCACTGACAGAGCAAACATATTTGACGAGTTCAGAGTGACAATGGGCTGGCATAGATGTTCGTGTGGACTCTTACCCATATTTACTATAGCTGAGACAATACATAGATGAATTGGTTGGTGAATTGATCAAGTAAAATAAAATAAGAAGTTAATGGATTGCTTTGATAACTTTTCAAACTAAATACTGAAATAATACCAAACATTTTTTGTTGATATCAGCCCCTCAAATGAGAGAATTTGTTGTATATATTACTGCAAATGGAGTATCTTCTTGTGATTAAGACATTTTAAGACGTCGTCATGGGTTCTAAAAAAGAAGCGATCGTCAATTTTTCATTAATTTTGACAGTGAATAGGCTAATGATTCATTGAAAAAAATCACTGAAAAATTAAAAATAGTCATAAGGTACAGCTCTAAAATTCACCTCCCAACACGGACAGTAAAGTAAACACATTTCATGACTAAATACACTACGAACAAGGGATGTAAATCACTGGTTTCATCACCATACAGTATTATATCGATTCTTTGGACGATACAGTATTTGCCAGTATCACAAAGTCTGCTACTATATGATTTCAATTTGATTCAATTCAGAGGTCTTCCATCGATATGATACAATATAATCTGCTCATATAACACAATTTTTCCTTTGTTTTTTTTTTTTTTGCTTTCAGCCAAAAAAGATAAAAACAACATCCAAATAATTGTGAATAATTAAAACTGGTTCATTCTGTCAGATAACCCTTTCTGGAAAAATGTTTTCATTTTAACTCAGACCATAATGTTTTTCCTAAAACTTTAAGGATATCTGACTTGAAGACAAACCTAACATTCCCAATATTCTCAAAACATGGATTAAGTCAAGTCAAGTCAAGTCAGCCTTTTCCACTACTCATAACTTAACAAATTTACATTTAATTATACTTTCTCTTACTCACTGCTGGTTTAAGTCAGCCGATAGAGCAGCCTGGTCTGCGTGCTCGTTTTTTAAACATTGTTAAAACAGAGCAGCTAATTTTGCTGTTAGCAACATGTTCGCTAAGTGAGCTCTAAGTGGCAGGGATGTAACATTGACCCAAAGGCTATTGCACAAAACCCAGAGGGCTATTCCATCGATGAAGCTTTAGAAAGGCCAAGCTCACATGAAAATGCTAAGCTTAACTAGGGCCATCTCCCCAAGTAAGCCTCAAGTGGCTCCACTAACTCCTAGCCTCATCTAATCAAGGCTGACTCAGGACAGGCTTGTGTCATAGATAGATGTACTAGACGCTGCTTTGACTGTGTTGGCCCTTTGCCGCATTACGTCAGCGTGTGATTTATACGAATGATTTGTATGCATTTTAGTACTAATAATGACAATCATTGAGACAAAAAATTAATGAAGTCTGCATATCAAAATAAGACACTGCAACTGGCAGTGAATCTGTTTTCTTCTCTTCTAGCTGTGAAGTGATATACTCCATTACATAAAACTATAGACTATAAACAGAGTATCACCAACTGGTGGACCTCGGTCCGGGTCCATACAGTCTATGGTCCGGGCCAGAGCACTAGTTTGGATCAAAACTATCCTATCTGGACCATGGATCTGTTATAAATCTGGATACAGCCATGGGGGCAGGGCCTCGTTCATTCCTATGAGAGCTGCTCAGTAGTGCATGAAGCAGAGAAAACTGTTTTTCTGGGTTTAAAAAAGTGTAAAATACCCAGATCTACTGGCCCATAGAGCATGCGTAAAATTTATTAACGACAGCTGAACACGGCGACCAAGTGTACCCAAGCACTGACAACGACTCACTGACTACGACTCACTGACTTGCTCACACAAATGACCCAAGTGCCGGAAGGGAACAGCACTCGTTCACGAGCATTCCTCTTGTAGTCCCTTTGCTTATTAGCAACAGCAGCTAATCGACAGTATAACAACAGCGGTGCTGTCAGTTTTAATATTTACGTGATAATCAGATATTGGTTTATCTATCTATCTCTCTATACACACACATACACACACAAATATACATACAACTTATCAGGGAATCATATCGTAATTATGACCGGAGAAATGAAATTAACATAATAACAAAAAGTGTTGTGCCCACAAAACTATAATAAAAGGTGATGCCTTGTAACATTGCCCCGTGTATTATTAAACAGCTCAACTTTAAATAAATACTACGTTCAGTGCTGTTTAATTACTGTCACTAGAGCTCCACGCTGCTTACTGATAACCAGTTGTTTGAATACAGACCGTAGACTGTATATACAGGCTCTGATACAGACACGGTATTGCATTTTGTATGGGTGTTTGTTCTTTGCATTTTTGTTATTGTTTTATATTGCATCTGCTGACTTTCAAATCAAGTTTAATAACCAAAAAAGCACATAGTCATCATATGACAACAAAATATGGACAACTGACTTGCATAATATATTGTGGACATTTAAAATAGTAACCTACTGAACAGACAAATTATGAACAACAACAAAAAAGTGACATTTGCGCTTTGGAACATAAGCGCTTTGATGAGACATGATCTTTTAAAAATCTTTATTACTATTATTATATTCTTTGTAACTAAATCAAAAGTACATTTATGCTCAGTCACATTTTAACTAAGAAAAATGTCATGGGACAAAAGTCATGGTACGCTGCTTTACAGACCTGTGTTTTGGAATTTTTTTGACATGCAGCTAAACTAAGCTCGACAGTTATCCTGCCATGGAGCAGGCTACTTGAGCACGATAAGTTACCATGGTTACAGAGCAGGGACTCACATGACCTACATTCATGGAAAAGATCTCTCACTTATACTAACGAGACTTATCCAAATAAGCCAGGCTTTTCTTTATCCACCTTGGTGGAACACCCCTCCAGAGTCATCATTTAGTTGTGGAGTGGTAAATGGTGGGAAGTCATTTTTATGTTGTAGCCTTTACTTTATTGTGAAGTGAAGTACCACCATTGTATACCATCACAATAACAATTATTAACAACAACAACAACAACAACAACAATAATAATAATAATAATAAATTGGATTTATATAGTGCCTTTCTTGAACTCAAGGTTGCTTTACAAAAAAAAAAAAAAATGTGGGGATGGGGGCTAGTTAATAGGCAGAGAAGAAGAGATGGGGAGAGTAATGGATCTCTTGGGGGAGGGAGATCCAGAGCCTGGGACTTAACATTGCAGAGTAGATATTTATATACATCTGTACTGTAGAGCTTTAAAAAGTCGTCCTTGTCTCCTTCTCATGTTTCTCCTCATTAATATGCACACTGACACATCAAGGTGTCACAATATCTAATCAGATCATCTTACACCTGTATCAAGGTTCTACTGCATATTGTTCTTGAGCTAATGTTCATGAGGATGTACCGACATACACAATGCCTTCATAATGCTGTCACAGTATGACAGCAAAACACAAACACATTATGCATGACACCAACATGCAATAACCAAGAGCCTGATATGATGTGAAAAGTAGGCTAAAGCATGATTAAATGGAAATATATTTTCTGATTAATCAAAAAAAATTTCCATCCATCCATCCATTTTCTTCCGCTTATCCAGAGTCGGGTCCACCATTTTAAATTGAAAAATAATTTTTCACAATTTTTTGGTGTTCTTCTGATCGAACTTCTCCTACAGCTTGCCAGATTGACTTCAAATTTTGCAAATCCTATCTTCTGATGAGGGCGAAGCTACTTTGCGATGCTTTTGAGTTTTCGTTGAAGGGCATGGATGTTATGAGGCGTAGAATTTACATGTTTTGCTACCAAACAGGAAGTAGTTTATAACTGTTACTCTCTCAACTCTTCACATGCTTGATGAGAGTCCCGCCCTGAACACATCTATCCGACAATTTTAAGTAATAGTGAGAGTTCCATCTATTGGCATAGGAAAGGGGAAGTTTCACTAAGACATCCAGCTCCTAGCAGGTTGACTTTATTGATCTCAAAGTTGTGTCAAAAAATCCTTAAGATGTTTATAATGCTTAAAATGAAGATTGTGAGTTTTCATCAAATAGCATTCCCGTGGCGGCATGGTGAATTTTGATGTTGAGACATGACATCAAAAACTGTCATAACTTGACCCCAGATAGTCAGATCTTGACAAAATTTAACACGAGAGTCCAGGCTTGAAGACATCTGCAGTACAATTTTGAATCACAGTGACAGCGCCACCAAGTGGTAACAGGAAGTTACTTGGTTTTACTCTTTGATTTTTCCCTTGTAGCAGGTTAACTTGATTGACCTCAGATTCTCTCAGAATAGTGTAAAGACCTTGATGATACTGAAAAATCAGGCTTTTGAATTTTCATCAAATGCTGTTGCCATGGTGACACATAATTCGCCATGAAACAGGAGGAACTTTTTGAGGGACAAGGCATGCACCAAAGCTCACGAAACGTGGCACACACATCAAAAGTCCTAAAATGTGATATCTGATATGATTTTTTTGCTTTGATGTGCCAAGATGGCTCTGTAGCACCCCCTACAAATTTTCAATGAAGCAGCCCCTGCGGACCATTTAACCTAGAGCTACGAAACTTGGAAGGCAAATGTAACACCTCAAGACCTACAAAAAAGCCTCTTGGATCCATGCCATAAACCCAAAAGGAAAGCCACCATTTTTAAATTTTATTTTAATTTTTAGGCAAATATTTGGTAAGTTTGTCCTGCCGAGTGCACTCTTACGCCATTGTTTACAATCCTTTCTGTAAGCACATGAGCAGCAGAGGGCAGGAGAATAGACTGGACGGTGGTGCAGTCAGTCAAGGGTTGTTTTCACGGTAAGCTACATTGAAATCCATACTGTTAATAAACATTGGTCCCATCATTTTGCAAATGAACAAGACGATCTAAGGTCCCAGGGTGATGGGAGAAAAGGACTACTAGCATTCCGACTTTATCCCTGTGTAGCGATTTTTCAGGCAACACATTTAGCGACTTATTTAGATCATCCAGGAACAAGGAACAAATATACTGTCATTTATTCCCATGCTTGCTGCACCTCAGTAACCGCTGAACACTGTTGAAAGAGGCTGATCACACAAAGCCGTCAGGCCGACTCAGGGACTGCATTGTAACTGTGGTGCTTCCTGACATTTTTTGGGTAATGTTACACTCTGTTACACTAGAACTCAAACAGAATACTCCTCCACCCTCCTCTGTCCCCACTGAGAGGGTTAGTAATATCATTCGAATTTTAATCATCATAACTGTGTGTGATAAACCATGCTTTGAAATCAAATCAAACTGATGACGGGGTCCCAAATAATCCCCCCCTCCGAGCACCAAATGTGATAAAATCCCTGGAGATCATTCACCACACTGGTGGGTAAATATTTGTGCCAAAATAGTAATGTATGAAATTCTGCTGAGAGTCTCCGGTGTGTCTCTGTTGCTCTGTGCCGCCACCCCTGTACCTGTCTCTGTGTTACCAGTGCGCTGCGCAAAGTTGCTCTAGTGCTATTTTCATCAGCTAATCACTAAACTATCACCAAGCGCTGGTCTGCTAGGAGCTAACGCTGTATGCATAGTGATGAAGGTTATGGGATATTAAGACGGAACCCCCATAGTTTGAATCAAGACACTTTACACCCACACTTTACATCACATCTTGCCAGGGGAAACTCCTTCATACACAGAGGTTGTGGTGAGGAGATGTTCATAACATTTAATACTTTTACTTCAGATTTTACTCTGACCTCTCAGTTTGCATATTAGTGCCAAAGCCTGAAAACATCTACACATCAATATTAAGTTATACTTAGAGCTCCACCAACCTACAACAGGAAACAGGCCTGAAATTAAATAAGACCAGATTTAGCATGCATTTGGTATGCATACAGCTCTACAGCCGCATACACGATACTCATATATACATACTGATAAGGGGGCAAACTTGCAGTACAGTGTCCTAGTATTATTTTATTAATGTCAGCCACACAAATCTGTTATATGAATTGGTTAAAGGAAAAGAAAACATTCACCTGCTCATTTGGAAGATACTGCGTGAAATCTTACCGCTCACAACCTGCCCAGGCAGGATCACACAGGCTGGCTCCTCCCCTTTTTGAAATCTCTCATAGCACACACACACGCACGCACGCACGCACACACACACACACACACACACACACACACACACACACACAACCCTTCACATGTATCCAGCTCGAGTCTACATAAAGGAAACACTAATTCACTGCCGCATTAATTGGCATCTTTCCAGTAGCCCCGATGTGCGCGGAGGTGCGAGAACCCATTCATTGCAGCTTGCAGCTTTAATTATTATTATTATTATTATTATTATTATTATTATTATTACTTGATGATTGTTATTTACGTTTTTTTCTTTCTTCCATAAGAAATACATGTAAAAGGCAGATCTGCCATACCTCAGTCAGTAATTATATTCTATGTATAATATGCATTATATATATATATATATATTCTACATGCATTGTATTATTTTTGTCATTCTGGGTTTTTACCTTAGAATTTGTCAATTCTACTAGTTTCCACCTGATGTTGTCATTTTTACCATGCTATTTCCACTAGGTGCACTGTCACAATGTTGCTGCTACTTTGTCATTCTGGGTTTTTACCTTAGAATTTGTCAATTCTACTAGTTTCCACCTGATGATGTCATTTTTACCATGCTATTTCCACTAGGTGCACTGTCACAATGTTGCTGCTAATTATTAACATATCCCAGGCTGTGATAATCAAAAATCTACTTGCATGTAGTATATAGATATATATTTTTTAATCTAAAAGCATAGAGGCATCATGACAAAAACCTGGCATTTAAAGGGTTTAAATTCTGAAAATTAATGAATGTTTGATATTCATGATTAGGGCTGATGTTGGCTAAAAATTGTATTTATTGAGAGTAGAATTCATGTTCATGTATAATATTTTTTAAAGCTTGATTTTGAAAAGTGCGTCTTTGTGTGATACAAGTGCGTGTAATATTAAAGCGGACTCTAAGTGCAGATCAATCTAATGCTTTGACGGCCAAACAATTTTCGCCTTCTGGTAGAAACCACGCCCACTTTCTGTCTGAATCCAAATAGAGAGACGATTCATTCTATTTTGTCGGTGTAACAAATACACCAAATAATTCTCTGTACACCTCTAGTGTCTGCCTGTGCTCAGAGGGAATATAACCTCTCTAAAATCAGATTAGCATCAAACAAGGCATCCAGAAGTGGATATCAGCAAAGACAAGTGTCTCTGCACACGCAGCTCTTCACTCACTAGTTGGAATGAATATAGACAATAAGATCACTCACCCACATGTGCTAAGACTAGTGTGAAAATGTACCTGTAAAATACGTGGGATGAAGCTCTGAACAAAATCAAGACTCAACAACACTCAGTTTGTAATTCAGACACCTGTACATCCACACTCAGCTCCAGCCTCCTCCTGGCTGTGTCCCATTGTGTTTGTCTTTTTGGCATGGGGGGGAGCATCCTAAGACCATAACATTTAAATTATTAAAATCATCCTGAATAATGTTGATCAAAGCAGCACACTGACACAGCGTTCAAGACCCCAGACTGTGTTAAATGTTCATCTCCACAGACACAAACAGTTCCTTTCTTTTGCTTTCTCTCCATTTCAGCAGCAGTTTTCTGGTCTTTGTGATGCAGCAAAGGAAGAATGTGCAAAGGGCCAAAGCACCTTGAGGGACACTTTGATGTCTCTCCCCTGAGCTGTCACACAACCACAACAGCATCTCAGCCACCCCTTGAATAAGCCATGAGTCCAATACAAATCCCAATCATTAAAGTTCACAGGAGTCTAGAAGACAAAACAGCCAGGAAGAGAGGATACAAAGCCTGATCCCCAGATTATTTTCAAACTCTCTCTGTGGATGCTGATCATTCAGCTGAAAACTACAGTCTATAAAACACCTGTCTCACCTGTCTGTGCTGAAAAATTGATGTCCTCCTTAAATACACATAAATATTCTAGTTACCAAGATCAGATTTTTCTCCTCTGGAATATTAACCCACCACTGCATGTGTGCAGCAGACGAGAGAACTGAAAGGAAGTGAAAGGCCAGCAGCACAGAAGACCCAAACAATCAGCACAAGTTTGAATGCACACTTTCTCTCAATCTGAAATTAATCTGATTGAATTGAATTAGATCCTCTAATACAATCGAGGTGTTTACATGTGCATGTAAACAAAGCAGCTGTGTGACATGAGCCTAAATTTTAAATATAGTAACCTGACAGGATTGACAATTCTCACACTGACCATGAGACACAGGCAACTGACAGTTTTCAAACACTCTCACACCACAAGTGTATTTTCTCACAGTAAAAAATAAATAAGGGAAACCTGCCTTCAGTTTCAGTGTTAACACCCAAAATTAGTGTAACCTATTCAGTATCTGAGCAAATGTCTCCCCTTCTCCCCTCATATGACTTCTTGAATTATGGCTAAAAGCATGTTTTAAGAGGTCACAGTGACGTTTGACCAGCAAATTCTATTCAGCTCATCCTTGAGGCCAAGTGGACGTTTGTGTCAAATTTCAGAAGATGTCCTTAAGGAGTTCTTGAGATATTGTGTTTATGAGAATGAGGTAGACCCAAGGTCATGTTGACCTTGACTTTGAACTTTGATCACCAAATTTAGTAAATTAATCTTAAAGTGAAAGTGACCATTTGTGCCAAATCTGAAAAAATTCCCTCACGGCATTCTTGACATTCACAAGAAATGGACTGACACACAGATGGCAGACGGACATCTTAAAAACACTGGTAAAACACTACAGGAAAAGCTAGATCTTGAGATAAGATATTCAGTCAAACTACCATCTTAAAGGTAATTTGTAAATTTTAACAATCCATTCGATATTATATCCAAAAACAGGGAAAGTTATGCATAGAGACTTGCCTAGAAAAATATAAACCTGCTTCAAATAAATACCTGCTTCTTTCTGCAATTGAGGCAAGTAAGACTTGAACTGAATTGAGCAAGAATATTTGAGCCATTTTTACAGCCCAGTTCATGAATGAACACAGCATATTTGCAGCATGTTTCTTAATTTTATATGAGGAAAATTGATTTGCAAGACATACAAACCAGACTCTTAATCCAGTGTTGCCTGCAGCAAAATGTTACCCATTTTGAAATTTCCCTCATCGTATTGATCCTGCTCCCAACATCTGCAGCCAGGGATTCATTCATGCAATCTGAATAATAGCAGGTACGGGCAACCAGCACTGTATCCAAACACAAGCCTCTGAGCCACAGCAGAAACATTATAAGAGTCCAAAGCAGCGGCGACAAACTTTGCTTTGCTACAAACAGCTGAATCTCTTTTATCCAAAAACATCTGCAGCTAATTTAAAGAAATGAGAAATGTATTATTTTAGTCACACAGGATGTTGTATGTCCTCATTTCAACAATACAACCCAAAAAAACATCCCATTAGTCTGCACTTTTTTATGGAATATGTATTTTTGCATGATTTACATTTAGAATTCTCAACAGCTGCTTTTTAAAATTGAAAGAATAGCTTAAAAAATACAAGAGAAACTACAAGAGGTAACTAATGCTAGCATGGTCCTTTCACTCTCACCACTGCCTCTGCTGCTACTTCCATAAATGCTGTAACAGCAATTAATACTACTATACTAAATAATATTGCCAGTGATGTTATCCAATTTACTCAAACACTGTACTTACGGACCTTTCTTAAAGTACATACTTTAAAGTACATGCACATTACTCGAGTATATCCATTTCATGTCAGTAACACTTTATTTTACAGTGGTGTCATGTTTAACTCCTGTAAGAACTATTATATTATTAATGTAGATGTAGAGGAGACTAAGACATTCTTCAGTTGGCACACCTCCATAAAACACCTACGTAATTATACATTTATAAAGAATAATGAGTTTTAAAAAGAGCTTTTATTTTGAGGAGATCAAGTTTAACCCTTTAACCCTCTTTAATATTGCACACACTCGTATGGCTTTGAGCATAAAATATGCTTTTCAGAATCAGGCTTTAAAAATCTTTCATTGAGTGTACTTTTTAACCAACATCAGCCCTAATCATAAAGACATACCACTATGTTTTTAGATGAAAGTGGAACGCATGGAAATAGCACGTATTTCCCCATATGACAATATGTTAAAAATGATATCATTAGGGGGAAAATATTGAAAATTAGAAATTCTATGACAAAAGCCCAGAATTACACCCAGAAATAATACAATGCACATTTTTATGCTTTGATGGCTGTGGGATCAAAAAATGCAGTTTCAATGGGTTTCAATGGTGCAGTTTTTGCACTTAAATTTATGAATGTAACAATTTGTTTCCACAGTATATTTTCGACTTATTGTAGGAGCTGAGCTGGAAATTCCAAGATTAACTCATTGAGTGCCATTGACGTATATATACGTCATTCAAAAGCCAACGCTTGAGTGACATTGTCGTATATATACATCAAAGTGTGTTTTCGGTGGCTGGCACAAGTGGGTGCTCTCATGCTCCGTGTGTGTAATTTTGGAGCTGCTGGGATTCATAGTTGTAGTCCAAAAGACGGTAGATCGGTACTGGGGCCATGATTACCTGCATTGTGCTGTACTTTGCATATTTGTTTTACAATAAAATAACATTTGTAATACAATTTTCAGATGTCTTTTATGTCATTGAAGGCAAAATTATAACATTCAAATCACTGTTTTGCTTGATAGACTCCCTTTCACAAAAATGCATTTTTCTGTCTTTTTGATGAAACTAGCCTCTTTTCAACTTCAGATAAATCAAGAATGGAACAAGGTGCAAACAAACATTTTTTTTTCCATGACGAGTTCCTTCTTTCATTAGAGCTATTCTGTGTTTTCAGAGTCTTTGTACAAAATATTCTGTGGGTCTTGAATGATGACTCAAATGACCAGAGAAGCTGGCACAAGCCACTTTCCATTATATAATAGGGCTGGCACTCAATGAGTTAATCAAAAATACACAATCTTGCCAAAATTGATGCCATATGCATGTACACAACCAACATTATCAGAAATGAATGAAAAAAAATCAGAAAATACTCCAAACTGTCCCTGAGGATGAATCATCTTTTCCCTACAGTTATTACCAAATTACAACTTCATGGTAAAAATATGTAAAAAATTGTTTGAAGATTGCAGTCCAACAAAGCTTATTGCCCTTTTATCTGATAGCTACAGTAAAATGTTGCACATTTTGATTTTACACACAAAGATAAATAAAATGTATGAAAAATGCTGCATTGCTATAAATTAAATGTCCCAGTGTTGTATCATCACTTGTAATCTGATCCTCTTGTAGGTATGAATCTTTCTTTTCTTTTCCCTTTACTAAGTAGGCATCCAGTAAAAGACACACACAAGCATTATGACATTTGACATTATGTCAAAATGATGAAGCATGATAGAGACTGACCTGCCATCATATTGAATAGTATTTAACTTATATTTCTCCAAGTGCCTGGAGGCATAGTGTGTATGGAAGTATCACGTGTACTGTATATATTTGCATGGAAATGCACAGTCATGGTACTGCAGTGTTTGTCCAGTCTTGGCTCTTAAATCTTACTCTATCCAGCGCTGTGAGGCTGAGCCTCAGTGCTCATGGGCCTCATTCTCCTGAAAACTGTTAAACAGTCTCCTTTCCACTCCTGACACCTCTGGAAAAGGTCATTCTCTTATCTCCATAATGACGGAGGACAAAGACGAAGTGGAGAGGATCAATCGGCAGCTCCAGCTCATATCAGTGTGGATGCATTGATCTGCTACTTAGTGAGAAGACGCGCAGTGCGCTGTGCCAAGATAGTGCCTGGACAGTTTTTCCTCACAGCTGATGAGGGGCAGTGGCATGTGAATATCTACAGTGGACACCCACTCCCTATAACTCAACATTATACCTCAATACTGTAATATTGAGGTATAGGGGCTGTGGCTCAGAGGTAGAGTGGGCAATATGTTGAAGTATCCTTGGGCAAGATACTGAACCTCAAATTGCCCCCGATGCTGCGTCATTGAAGTGTGCATGCGTATGAATGGTTACTACCTAGTAGGTGGCACCTTGTACAGTAGGCTTGGCCACCAGTGTGAATGTGTCAATGTGTGAATGGGTGAATGTGACATGTCCTGTAAAAGCACTTTGAATGGTCAAAAGACTAGAAAAACGCTACAAGAGTAGGTCCAGGAGGAACACTAAACACAATTTTGAAATGTTACTTTTAATGTATTGTTTATTACTATTCTGAGATATAGGTCTATTAAAGAATAACATGACTAGAATTAAATGAATGAAAGGGGGTATAAGGATAATACGGAGGTTTAGGACATAAAACACACACTCACACACCTCAAGAGGTGGTTTTAGTTAAGGATGGTTAAAAAAAGACGAAGAAAGCTGTATTATGTAACATCAATGGGGTAAAACATGCATTATACAACAAATAATTCAGACCAAGCCATCTGATTGGTCAACAAGACATTTAGAATGTGCTCAATTCTGCACACCTTTCTCATCACTGATGATATTATTCTGCCACTTCTCAAGCACCGCACTAGCAAAAATAGCAAAAATAAATAGTTGGGTGACAGAGAGCATTTCACAGCAGTATGATAATGTATTTATAACACAGTGGAAAAAAAATCTCCTCAACAATAATCAATTACAGCTCAAATTATGAAAAGTAATAGCCAACTGACCAGCAGCATACACTATAAAAGCCCAGAAGCACCATGTTCTGGACAGACAAACATTGTTTTTAAAAGGCTAGATGTCATCAAGAAGCAGAATATTTGGTCACAATATGATATGAAATTTGGAAATGATTATGCATCATTCTTTCCATTAAATTTGACTTTTAGATTTGACTTTGCTTTTAAGTTTTAGAAATGTTTTTTCATCCTCTGACATCCTCTGTCAGCTGTGCTTGGCTCTGAGCTATTACACTAAAAACACAGTTAAAGTTTGCAGAATTAGTAATTAAATCTATATATGGAAAAATCTTTTTTTTTGTCGACAAATATCTTAGTTGTAACATTACTGAGCAAGCTGAGCATTTTTGCGTTTATACCTGGTGTATTTACTGTATTTAGTCTGGGATACCCTGCGATGTTTAGAAAGCAGAAGCATAAGTTGGCCAGCGTACTCAACAGGGACTACAAAACATGTTTGCAGTTCCTTACTCAGGTTCAACCTACTTCCTGGAGTAGTAAATTAGGTCATATTTAATATAGGGTTCTAGTGACGTTATCCAGCAACTAGTCAGACTCTGTGTATTTCCATGGAAACAGGGATCACACTCCCAAAAAACATTTTAATTCCGAGAGCTTATTGCCCCAAAACATGAATACATTTTGACTGTACATTTTTATTTTGGTAGTTATAATTGTATAATGGCAATATTGCACTCGAGGGTGAGCTTTTATGTCATCTGAGCGCTTCAGTGATGCTTGCAGACCATGGCACAAGCACCTTGGTCCTAACCGTATCACTGCTGTGCTCAGGTGACGTTATAGGTCACCCTCGAGTGTAATATTGCTTAAGTGAAATCTGGTCTGCAGTTGAGAAATAGCTCAATAGTTGGTGTGCTATCATAGAAGAACAAAGTTTATAGTAAAAGGCCTTAAACAAATACTTTTTATGTATTTGTATAATGTGCAAACACTTTATTGTATATTAGACACATTAAATTTAACCCTTTAAAACCTGAATTGACATCATGTTTCTTGTTTTGCAAGATCCCCACTCACTGTTTGATTTTCTTGAAGACTTCCCCCATTGAAAATCAACAAGTCCATGTGTTCATATGTTTTAAGCTGTTAATACTTGCTGTTATTGTTGTAACTAAAGTGTTTAAGTGCAGACGTTCTTCTTCTGGTGTTTTTGGCGGTGAGCAAACAGCTTCAGGTGTATCACCTCATCCTTCTGCACTAGAGGAGGATGAACCTTGATTTACATGTAGTCAGGAAAACAAAGACAGATTGCAATCAGCTTTGTGATCTAGCTACCATCTGGA
Organism: Plectropomus leopardus; assembly: GCF_008729295.1. Lineage (NCBI taxonomy): Eukaryota > Metazoa > Chordata > Actinopteri > Perciformes > Serranidae > Plectropomus > Plectropomus leopardus. Next base: position 35,269,338 of record NC_056467.1, read on the forward strand.
TTTTATCCGGATAGAAGACACTTGAAATGACAATTATAAATGGAACCTTTGTAAACTGCCAACTACAGAAAGGGAAAAAGTCAGCCTCCCATAATGGCACAGCCATTGAGACAGATTTGCCAAGTTCAGCAATATTCCACACATCTTGTTGAAGGTATGGAGGATATGCCACTAAAAAATTCATGATGAGGGGAAAAAAACATGTTACCTGACTGTAGCCATGTGCTCTATCCTTGCAGGTATATGTTCTATACATGATCAGAGTAAGTGCTTATGAGTCATTGTTACACATTGTTGCCCAAAATGCTAACTTAAGTGTAAGGACAAAATCGGTTGGTTGAAGTTCTTCATTCTACTTGCAAGCACAGCAATGAAAAAATGTTTACTAATTAATTGGAAATCAGAAGATGCACCATCCCCAAGACACTGGGAAAATGAACTTGCCTCTTACTGTACACCTGAATATATAGAATAAATATTATATAATGTGAGAACAAAAACACCTTCATCCTTTCAGAAAAGTTGGACTCTGTTAATATTCTGCCTTCTTTGGATTTCACCATAGACTGTATATAAAGATGGATGACATGCTCCCACTTACCCCTTGCTGTGCTGGAGTGAGGTTAAAATATCTGGGATACGAGCGTTGCCATCTTGCGAGAGTGATGTCATTGAGAGCCCATCTGCACAATAGGGATGTCCGTGGTGGGGAGTTTCTGCCAAAACACCCGTCTGACCAATCGTGAGCAGCACCATTGATAGCGAGCCCACAGATTGGCTGTCGCAGCTGTCAGTCATGGCAGAAAAGCCCCCCTTTGTACACTTTAAAAACTCATTAAAACAGAACTTATCATATCAACAAACACTTGAACAAATATCAGGGTGATGAGTACTACCTTCAGAGACAGAAATCATCTTGGGGAAAAATGTATTTGTTTTTAGTTTGGCCCATTCACTAACATGGAGGGGTGGGCCTTAGGACCTATTCTGCAGTCAGACACCAGGGGGCGATCCAGATTAAATACCCTCACTTTGGGGGAGCTGTCATGTCGTCCATCTTTATATACAGTCAACGAATTTAACCAACTACAGAGATGCAGCTTTTCCTGGACCAACCTTCTCTTAAACTTTTATGTAGGTTTTGTTATATAGTCTCTCATATTAAAGTACATAACACAAAATGGCGAACCATAGAGGTAAGGGGATCTTTCCCAACTCTGATCATTTCTGATACATTTGTGAGTTTATACATATGTATGTATGCATGTATATATGTATACAGAGAAGATATATATATATATATATATATATATATATATATATATATATATTTGTGTGTGTATATATATATATATATTTGTGTGTGTGTGTGTATGTATGTATGTAACTGTAATATGTACATACACTATTTAGAAGTGAAACCACAGGAAAATGTTGTTTATTTTAGCATTTGCCTTTGTTTTCTCCTTCACGTAAAGCTTGACATTGGTGCTCATGTTTTTTGCTCTTTCAGATTTTGTGCTAAACTCTCAGATCTCAGCTGTTACTTGAGTGAGGTTAGTGTTATCATAAGTGATTGGTAAAACAGTCAAAACTATGAAAATAGGTCCCAAATTGAATTACAAACCTTTCAAGAGCCCTAGTCTCTTTCCCACAAACCACAGAAAGCACGGTCCTTTGTGATGTGTAATCTAAGCATTCCAACTCAAACACACAGACTCATGTCATGATGAAAAAAAAAACCTAAAACAATCTGCCAGCAGCTAATTGAAACTGTGTGTGTCTTTGTCACCAACTCTATTTAAATCCTCCTTCCTGAAATGCCTTTCTCTCTACTACACCTCTCTTTACATCTTTGCTTGTTTCGTCACAAACATTCACCCTTGAGCTACAGATTAGCAATGCCGGCTCTTTGTGAGGCTGGACACAAAGCCTAAGCAATTAAAGGCTCTTCTCTCGCTTAACAAGCTCTAATCCAGACATGCTTTTATTGCATTTGATTTTCCTCGCTGCTTGTGCCAAACACGCTGAGAGACAGGGACCCTGCTCTTGCTCTAAGTGTAGCAATAATCAGTGAGAATCAGACTCCTCTCAGGTTCTGGCGGCTGTCACTTCCCCAGCCATGGATGGCAAACAAATTAATGTAAAAAAAGAAGACAGCCCTAAAGAGGAGCCTGGATCCACCTATCAAACAACGGCAAATGGAAATTGTTTGGCAGCCTTGCACCTCAGCAATGCCAGGAATTGTGATTTACAACAATACAAAGCAATGCTCTCTTCACTGGATATGTCTGACCGAGAAAAAAAATCAATTCAGACCTGTGTAAATGACTGAATGCTATCTGGGAACAGATTGATAACTGGGTGCTATTGTGATTAGATATTGTTGTTCTACACATTTCTTGCCTCGAAAAAATGATTTTGAATGAGTTGAGAACCCAACACATTCTCATCCTAAATTGTCATGTTGACGCTTTGCAGTGGACTTATGTGTCTACATATTACGCTCTAAATGCAAAAGGTAGTATTACACTGCAGACAACAAAAGACAACATAATACATGGAAACCAATGCCCGGACGTCAACATAAGCACATGCTAGCAAGAAGGGTTAAGTTGATACAAAAGAGGCACATGGTAAGGTGCAGAAAAAATACCATAACATTCAGATGGAAGGCAAACACTGGACTCCTGCATGAAAGTCCGGGGTTTGTTGGACCCTTCCACCACCCCTCCTGTCCTTCTTGCTCTCCTAATATTATGTCGTTAACGACAGCATTTCAATCCTGATGCTGTCCAGCGCTGTATCATGTGGTTACGACAGGTTCCGTCTGGACACCTTCTCAACTGACACCAACCGTCAGCGAATCACGCTGCTGCAACAAGTGCTGTCTGACCATTCGCATTTTAACCAGATGGATGTGGATACGTAACGTGGCTTTTGCCGTTGGGATCTTATGCTAAAAGCACAATTAAAGCAGCTGTATTAATGACTTTGTAATGAGAATGGGTTTAAGAACAACCACTTTTTTTCTCACATAAAGAATTTGGTCTCATGTAACAATGGAGCAGAAGTCATTGTTTTGAACATCTATCTGAATCTTATATGTTTAACTGCAAAACATTCTTATCCCAACTTATCATATATCGTCACTTGGTCACGGCCGCTCGTGTCCACATATGACGCACTAGGTATCCCCCTGTGTCTGTAGGGGGATGATAGGGTCACATGAGTTGTTGACCCACCCTACCATCATGTGGGTCGTTGGGGTTAGATGGATCAGGTGTGAACCCTGATGAATCTGAAACCTAGAGCTCACATTTGACCTCAACGACTCTGTAAGAGTTCACACCCACACAGGGATAAAGCCTACAACTCCCAACCAGTAGCTAGAACTGAAGAAGCCTCTTGGATGAGAGGTGAAATGTCCTAGCAAGTCCATTCGCCAATAATGTATTTACAAGTTACAAGCTAAACAATAAACTGAGAACAGCTATTTAATCTCTTGTTTAAATGCTTTTAGCATCAAAATGCAACCCATCTTCTTTGTAGCTTCTTTGTAGTCAGATGAATGACCTCTTAACTGGCAAACCACAACCTTCTGATATCACATAAACGCAGCATTAGAATTATTATGACCTGGATGACTGAGAATCTTCATCAACATTCTAGTAAGGACATACTGTAGTTGTTATGGGACTACTGACAAAGGTCAAGCCAAGATGTAGCTTTTCTAGCCACTAAACCACTAGGTGCCCTTTTAAGACTAACACAATGGAAATAGGCTAAAGATAATTTTATTGGTGCTCCCTAAATCAGTCAGTTTTTTTTAACTATCAAAACTATCACTTTGATTAATGAAATTTTACCTTCATTTGGGAACACAAATATTATGATCTTCATCTCCATTGTGTCGGTCTGGAAGCAAAAGTTTAGGGGACAGATATCTCAAAACCCTGTCACATCAAACTGAAACTCTCTGCAAGGCTGGATGCCACTAGAGTTATGTGAAAAATATGACAAATGGGAAATATTACTCATGACTTTTAATTTGATGGCCCTTGAGTAAAACTACAGTCTTTTCCGATCTGGAGTTTTGACATAAACTGGCCTTCACACAGACTGTCTGGTGGGCTGCACAGTCTCTGCTGCCACTCTGTCAGCTCCACTGCACTGTACTGCCAGTGTCCAGCAGCTACAGTCCATCTTCACTTTGGATCTGTCCACCTACTGTCCCCATCAATCCTGAGATCCAGCTGCATAGCTGAACAAGATGTTCCCTAGTGACAGATTGCTACGAAAACAGTTTGCAGCCTCAACAGAGGACAGACAGAGACTATTTGACTTCATCAGGGGCTGGAGGGGATGGAGAGAGCGAGAGAAAGAGCAGGGCTGCAAAAGCAAACAACCATGGGAAGATAAAATTTAGATATATAGAGAGAGTGAGATTGAGGACAAGAGAAGAAAGAGACTAATATGAATGGATAGGAAAAAATTATGAAGCAAAGTCATTACTTAAGCTGTGTTGGGAAGCCCCGAGCTAAGCAATTAACGGCAAAATGCCATAAATGTGGAGGAGGTGGTGGTCATATACAAATGAGACGCTGACAAGCTGCAATCCAATTAGATGAAGAAATATGAGGGGTGGTGTGCTGAGATGTGGGACCTATCAGCAGCTTGCAGCTTTGGGGAAGATCAAGCGCTCCACCTCCTTGCCTGCTTATTGCCGGCAAATGTGATGGATTAAATGACACACACATACTATAGACACACATACACACATAAAACTCATCACAGCCCATACAAGACACATTTTTATTATTGTCATCAGAATCCTGGTGGAACATTCTTGTGGCAGCCATCATCTCCAGGAATGATTGGATAGAGATTCATTCAACACAGGACAAAATAAAGGTACAGTGATTATACACACTCGCTGCTGTGCTTAAACCAAGTACAAGGACTAGTCGATAAATACAATGCAGTGTCATCAGGTTTTGACTGATAAAGACACACCTTATATCTGACAGGTCCAAGAGTTTGTGGGCACAATGGTGGCTCTGTGATGCTGTTCTTAGGCACTGTGGCGCTAATCTAAATATGCTAACAGTAGGCAGGTTTTTCATTAACCGTCACTGCATATTTTGAAATTGTGAATATGAAATATGCCCAGTGGAAACACATCAATAAATATAAATCATATTTCGTAAAACTGCAATGGAAACACTTTTTTGGCTTTTCTAGGTCACATGATGCATGGCTATGCACTTGTCAGTAGGAACTGGCTCCCTCAGACACGACACAGCAGGTGCTTCAAGAGGTGTTATTGCATCGCATAAAAATAAACAAATAAATAAAAAAAATAATAATGCTGTTTGACTTCTGGGTCATAGCCAAACACAGAGAAAATGGAGCATGCATAACGTCTAGACCAGTCCAGGTCTGACTAAGGGCGTATAGGCCTACATGAAAACCACCAACTTCATTATCTTATTAACTTCAGCACGCTGGGCCCAGGTTACTAATAAGTGGAGCTGCAAGGGACGCACAGGTTAGACACCCCTACTCCTACCAGAAATCCTCATGATGACACCACAGGGGCTTCACAGTGTGCAAATCTGACTTCAAAAAATTCAACACGTTTTTATTTTATTTTTATATCTTATTATAGTGGGGATTTTGCCTCAATATATTTGCTTTTTTTTCTCAAGCACTGTCTTTTAGCTGTCTGCTGTATAGTCTTGCACCTGGTTGCTCTTTTTGTTAAGCCCCGACCTCACCTGAGCACTGTGGGGGTACACACCCATAAATGTATTTATGGGCATGTCACCATAACTATGCATATACACCCAGAATTTGTATAGTATGTCTTTAAACACAGATACTAAAGCTAACCACATCAACACCAATAATATATAGTAAAAGCCAACACAAAATGCCAATTACACAATCGGAAATATCTGTAAGTCAAACTGTCAGGACAGTATAGGTCCATATCCAGTGATCCTTAAATGTATTGTACACACTGAAAACACTCTGAACAAATACCTTCAAGGCCTGTTTGAATGTCAGTGTGGATCTGAACAGAGACTTTGCTGAATGTTATTGTCCTCTTGCTTCTCTTTTCTTTCCTGCCACTCTCCAGTGTCTACTTTAAAGTTATTTAAATAATGCATAAAAAAAAAAAAAAAATTGAACAAGGATTTTGGGTGGATGGAGTTTGGAAACAGAAGGAAATGAAGGACACGACTGTGTACAGGGAGAGAAATTATTCCAAAGAGAAAAAGAGGAAAATTCCATTTGGGGACTGAACACAGTAATCCCCATTCCTTCATTCACAACCCCCACTGTCTCTCCACCCTCCAGTCCATAGCGTGATGGAGCTGCTGTCATTAATTCTCTAGAATGGGGTGAGGATGAGAAAGGCAGTGAGTCACAATCTTCACAGCCTCATATATGGAGCCTGGCCTCCTTTCATCTCTCCCAGACAAAAACACAAAGATACTATCGGCTATGTCTGAAACCCATTTCTCTGTACCATTAGGAGCTAAAATGGGGTCCTTCAGAGGACCTGTGGGCCTGGAATCATCAAAGCCTATATGCTACTGTGTGATTCACCTGCATGAGTGTCTTCTGCTCACAACTGGGCTGCAAACCATGAGTGGAAACTGGATACACAGACTAGCTAACTGGGGTTTTAGCCGGTAAATGGAATTAGTATATGGTGATGATCAAGGATTTCATTTCACTTTCTTTTTTTGTAAGTCTATAAATTGAACACATCAGTGTTACTAGCCATTACATTGCCTGTTCCTTAGCTTATCAGAGACAGAGCAAATCATTTCTGTCTTCCTTGGCTGGAAAACCTTGTTGTGGAATACAACACTAGATTGCTGCCTCATGAGGTACCAGACCCAAAAAACCAGGGTAAAAAACCAATTAGCAAAAAAAGACCAAAGACAAAACCTAGACTTTGGTGAACCATTGCACTTGTCCTGTCCTGGCATACTGTAACAGAATTGAATATTTAATAGTCTTCCTGAAAATCCTGCTCTGTCAGACCATTATTAATAACTTTCCATTTTTTGTTACTCAATTACATGTCACTCAGCAAGAGTTACTATAGTAGATGTCTCTCCGATAGTGCAGTAGCTAAATGTAAGGAAGCTCCTCGGTGGCAGGGCCCCGGGGTTGGATGAGATCTGCCCAGAGTTCCTTAGGGCCGTGGATGTTGTGAGGCTGTCATGGTTGACACGACTCTACTACATTGCATGGACATCGAGGGCAGTGCCTCTTGACTGGCAGACCGGGTTGGTGGTCCCTCTTTTTAAGAAGGGGGACCGGAGGGTGTGTTCCAACTATAGGGGGATCACACTCCTCAGCCTCCCTGTAAGGTCTACTCAGGGGTACTGGAGAGGAGCGTCTGCCGGATAGTCGAACCTCGGATTCAGGAGGAGCAATGTGGTTTTTGTCCTGGTCATGGAACTGTGGACCAGCTCTGGACCCTTGGCAGGATCCTTAAGGGTGCATGGGAGTTTTGCCCAACGAGTCCACATGTGCTTTGTGGACTTGGAGAAGGCATTCAATCGTGTCCCTCGGGGAGTCCTGTGGGGGGTTCTCTGGGAGTATGAGGTATCGGACCCCCTGATACAGGCTGTCCATTCCCTGTATAACTGGTGCCAGAGCTTGGTCTGCATTGCCGGCAGTAAGTCAGACTCGTTTCCAGTGACGGTTGGACTCCGCTAGGGCTGTCCTTTGTTATCGATTTTGTTCATAACTTTTGTGAACAGAATTTCTAGGCACAGCCAGGGCGTTGAGGGGGTCTGGTTTGCGACCTCAGGATTGGGTCGCTGTTTTTTGCAGAGGATGTGGTCCTGTTGGCTTCATCAGGCCATGACCTTCAGCTCTCACTGAATCAGTTCACAGCCGAGCGTGAAGTGGCTGGGATGAGAATCAGCACCTCCAAATCCAATGCCATGGTTCTCAGCCGAAAAGGGTGGAGTGCCCTTTCCAGATCGGGGAAGAGATCCTGCCCCAAGTGGAGGAGTTTAAGTACCTTGGAGTCTTGTTCATGAGTGAGGGAAGGATGGAGTGGGAGATTAACAGGCGGATCGGTGCAGCGTCTGCAGTAATGTCGACTCTGCACCGATCTGTCGTGGTCAAGAGGGAGCTGAGCCAAAAGGCAAAGCTCTTAATTTATTGGTCGATCTTCATTCCTACCCTCACCTATGGTCACGAACTTTGGGTAATGACCGAAAGAACAAGATCATGGGTACAAGCGGCCAAAATGAGCTTCCTCCATAGGGTGGCTGGGCTCTCCCTTAGAGATAGGTGAGAAGCTCGGTCATCTGGGAGGAGCTCGGAGTAAAGCCGCTGCTCCTCCGTGTAGTGGATGATGAGGACAACTCTTGATAAGAAGATATTCAAATGCCTACCCAAAACTGAAACTTCTTTTGGAGATTCCTTAGATGAACCTCAGGGTCAGCTAATGGACCTAACTGCCTTGTTGAACTTACGACTCTTGTAAGCAGAACTAAATTACGGCAGATTTTATTGCCCGACCGACAGTTTGAGTTAACTTACGACTCATTTGGGGCAAGGAGACATCAGGAGATCTCTACATCATAGAAACGGACAATTTATGTCTTTGTTGCACAACCAACACGTGACATACCCGCACATCCCAGACTGTAAGAGAGGACCACATTAACTGATTTTCAAAGTATATTCTGATTTGAATATTATTATATAATATGAAATGCTTTGTGGAGGACTTATATCTACAGAGCTGGAACTTTGCTTACCTGCCGATTTTGAGGCCAAACTCACAAACACAAGCTGTGCCTGTGCATTTGTGTGGAGGGGTGTGACCTTTCGTAACCCCCTGCCAGCAGCGTGCTACACACTGAATGGAAAGACTCTTAGTCCAGACTTGCATTTTGATATGCATCTCCTCTATCTGTATCTTAATTATCCTTCCTTTACACTGTTGTGTACAGATGCTATATTGTTTTGTAATCATGCAATTTGTGATTTTCTAATTATAGGTTTTGTAAATAGACCTTTGACCATATTAAGTACTTTCATACTGTTATAGTTTGATGCTAGTACTTGTATACCTTTACTCAAATAGGATCTTTAACAGCCTTTATTTATGTCAGTGCTTTGACGCCATGGTGTTACAGTTACTCATTTTCACACACATTTGTTACGTTTGTTAAACGTGATTAATACTGTTTTACTTAGTTAATTATCTGCCAAATAATTATTTGGTTTTCTCATAAGTGTTTGGTATCAATCAGCAGAGAAGAGCGTCATGGTTTCAAATATTGAAGATTTGAAGGCCTGTAGTGAACTTTATCAACACTGTAGGAAGAAATTAGGTCTACACAGTTAAAACAGTAGAAGTGATAGAAGGGAGGAGTGTATTTTTCCCGCTTTGATGGTCAAGCGCCACACCCCTTTTTTTCCACAGGAGTTATAACCCCAGTGAAGTCGAAGGACTTGGGTCTTTTGGGGTCTTTTGGCTCTTTTGGCTCTTTGGGGCTTTTGCCTCTCCCCCTCCTCCTCCTTAATGGCGTGGGGGGTGCCTGTTTGTGCTGCTGCCCTAAAATGCCGTGAGCTGCTGTTTATCTACCTTGAAAGAGAAAACTTAGGAAACAGCCCGTGCTACACGTGTTCTAAATGAGGATTTAGAACCAGAGGGCTGTGCAAGAGAGAGACTGTGAGACAAACAGAAACTTCGAATAAGACGAAGCCTCATAAGCTGTCATCGTGATCTCATCTCAGCCACATGAGATGTCAGAAGATGATCCAGCTGTTCATGGAGAGAGAGAGAGAGAGAGATGGAGGAAACAAACTCAAGCTGAGTTTGCAACATTCAAACCAACCGAGGCCAGCCACCGTAACCGAGCTGCCCGTCCAGTGTCCTCACAAAGGCCACAGTGCAACTTTCCAGAGTGAACCTTTTCCCTAGCATCGAGACTTCTGAGGAAGGTGAAACGATTTCTCCTGTGCTTTTATGGGGTTTATGTTTTTAAATGATAAGGACACATAGGAAGTGTTAGACCCAAGTTAGGATCTCCCATTAATACAATTATGGGTTATTCTCTGATCAGGACTCTTCTTTATCTTTTCCTTCAATGTTTTATGGGAAAGGTTGCCTCTCTGCTGTTGATCGATGCTTGACATTGACTTTTCTTTAATCTTTTCATCTGCTTGATCATCTTGCACTATTTCAGTGCACCTGATCAAATTCAGATGTCACATCGAATTCAGTTCCTCACTGGTTTTCATCCCCTCTCATTTTTATTGTTGCTTCATTTATTAGTTTGTTGTTCATTTAGTCATTTTATTCACTTGGTGTCTTTGCTGTATTCACTGTTTCATCATTTATCCATACTTATTCTTAAACTCATTCATTTGAAGTTTTAGGAGTAGTTTTGCTGTGTAGTGAGTAGTTTAATAAACCTTTCATTTATAAAGACACTTGATCTTGTGATGTGTGTGTGCATAATGTCAGGTCCTTGTACACCTGGAAAAACAACTCTGTAGCCAGAGCGAGAGGGAGAGAGAGAGAGAGAGAGAAGTAGAGGGAGAGAGAGAGAGAAAAGAGAAAGAGGGAGGAGGGGAGTATTAAAGCAAAGAAATGATTTTATTTTTATATTTATTTATTTATTTTATTTATATTTTGCTGGAGGAGGAGGAGAAGTGCCTCTGTCTGCGTCGGAAGCTGATTTATCTCCAGGCAGTAGAGCCTCGCTCAGTGGGCAGAGCTCTCCCTCGCTCAGTGGGCGTAGCTCTCCTCTCCTGCGGGCAGCACAGCGGGGCTACAGCACCGTGCTGGCTCTACATTCCCATTAGCTAGTATGCTAGGTGGCTTCGTGTTAGCATTACTAACGTCACGTATTATGAAGGAAATTATGATATTTTAATGTCCCTCTAAGTTTAACATATCTGGTGTTTGATTTTCAAATGAGTAAAAACCCACATTAAGTTAAATCAATGCTCTGATCTCCACTCTGTGCCGCCATTACGACAATTATTTCTATAGATCGCGGGCGCGCAAGGAATCTTGGGAAATGGAAGGCTGCGAAGGATAGTAGCGATGTTTCCTCCAAAAAGAGGGAAAAGAAGTCCGCATTTGTGGGCTGCATAAGAGGGAGCCTTCGAATTGGGACAGCCTTCACGCAGGGCTGTGACATAATCGGCCCTGGCGACCCGACCCCGGATAAGCGGTAGAAAATGGATGGATGGATTCTTTCTGCAATTAACTCATTACCATGTCTCAATGTGACTGAGAACGCTTTAACTAATTTAAGTCATTCTCAAACTGACTGTCTTGTTGATAGTGCTACTGGCTCACTGCAATCAGCTCTCGACTCACCTTTTAAGAAGAAAATAATGAAACAAAGAACATTAGCTCCATGGTTTAACTCCCAGATCCGCAAATTGAAATAAATATTGAGAAAATTTGAAAGAAATTTGCATTCAACCAACCTGGAAGAGTCCTGTTTAGTCTGGCAGGACAGTCTTAAAGTGTTTAGAGAGTCCTTCCACCATGACAAAGCAAACTATTACTCATCGTTAATTAAGGAAAATAAAAACAATCTGAGGTTTCTTTCCAACCCTGTAGCCAGGCTGACTCAGTCACAGCTTTGTAGAGCCTTGAATTCCTTTAGCCCCCAGTGGCGATGACTTGAGTTTATGAGTTTTTTCTAATGATAAAATTAGAACTTTTAAAGATAAAATCCACCACCTCCTGCCCTGAACCCAATAGACCTCAGACACAGGTAATTCGGATATGGCAGTATGGTCTGAAATTTATTTAGACTGTTTTTCCCCCATTGACCTTGACCCTGATCTCTGTATTAATCCTGTTAGATCTCAGTGCCACATTTGACACAAGTGACCAACATATCTTACTGCACAGACTGGAACACTTAATTAGCCTTAAAGGAACGGGACTAAGCTGGTTCAAATCATACTTTTCACATCATTCCCAGTATGTTCACATTGATGATCAATCCTCCATGCATACTAAGATCTGCTTCAGAGTACCACAAGGTTCTGTGCTTGTACCAGTCCTTTTCACCTTATATATGTTTCCCCTGGGCAACATTATAAGAAATCACTGTGTAAATTTCCACTGTTAACTAGATGATATGCAACTGTATCTGTCTGTGATGCCAGATGAAACTGATCAGTTATCAAGACTACATGCATGTCTTAAGGACATAAAAGCCTGGATGAGCTGCAATGTCCTGGTGTTACATTCAGACAAAACTGAAGTTGTTGTTCTTGGCCCCAAACACCCGAGAAACTCCTTTTCTAATGGCATTACCTTGGCCTCTAGCACAACTGCAAGGAACCTCGGAGTAATATTTGATCAAGATCTATCTTTTGCCTCCCATTTAAAACAAACTTCAAGGACTGCTTTCTTTCTCTTGTGTAACATTGCAAAAGTTAGATGCCAAAAATGCATTTGTTACTTCTAGGCTGAATTACTGTAACTCCCTATTATCCGGTTGTACTGGAAAATCTCTGAAGTCTCTCTAAGTGGTGCAGAGCGCTGCTCCACGTATGCAAACGTGAACCAAGAAAAGGGATCATGTTTCTCCTTGTTTAGCTTCTTTGCACTGGCTCCCTATAAAATCCAGAATTGAATTTAAAATCCTTCTCCTTACCTACAAAGCTCTGAATGGTCAGGCTCCATCCTATCTGTCGCAGCTCATAGTTCATTATCAACCCTCAAGATAACTGTGCTCTGAAAATGTAGGGTTACTCGTGGTTCCCAAAGTCTCCAATTGTAGGATGGGAGCCAGAGCCTTCAGTTACCACGTTCCTCTTTTTTGGAACCATCTTCCAGTTTTGGTCAGGGAGGCAGACACCATCTCCACTTTTAAGGGTAGACTTAACCTTCCTCTTTGAAAAGCTTATAATTAGGGCTGGGTCAGGATGCCTGGACCAGCCCCTTGTTATGCTGACGTAGGTTTAATCTGCCGGGGGACTTTCTAGGATACACTGAGCTCCTTTTTCCTTCTCTTGCTCTCTCCATCTACAAACCCTCATGTCTATTTACTGCATTACACTAACTTGGTTACCTCTCCGGTGCATTCACGCTACCTTGTTTGCTAGTTTTTCCAGATCCTGGCTGCAATCTTGGCTGCGCTTGATCGTGGTGATAGCTGTGCTGTGACCCTGCATTTGGCCGTGCTCGTGCTGTGGCTGCACTGATACTGTACCCCCGGCTCGCCTTGATCGTGGTCTTGGTTGTGCTGTTGCTATGGTCCTGTCTGTGGCTGTGCCTGTGTTGTGGGCCTTGGTTGTGCAGATGCCGTGATCCTGCTTGACGCGACCTTCTACTACCAGTATTATGTGTCATGCCTCCACTATCATCATACACATGGGACTACAATATTTGCATGTAACATTACATGCTATCATAGAGTGCATTGCATAGTGCATAGTAATTTTACACCTATCACTATTGTTATTGATATGCTATTGTTACCATCATTGCTGTGCATCTCTCCCCCTCTCTCTTCCCCTGTCTTTCTCTCTCTATCTTTCTCTTTCCTTTTTGTCATTATTGTAATTTAATTGTTATTTAAGACATTTTAATGTGTAAACAAACAAAAACAATATATGTATTTTTTTCAGTATTTAATTAGATAATAGCAGATTTTTGTCATAAGCTTTTTTTTTCATTGAATGTCATGTTTTTAGCTTTTAAAATAAAAACCTTTAAAAACCCTGAGTTCTTTGAGTAAGGGAAAAATAAATAAAATTCTACATGTAATTAATTTTAGATTCTATAGGTATGGTTGTGATGCCTTAAAGGTTAATCTATTCTTAGACTTTTTTTTTTTTTTTTTACAACATTTCTATAGTCAGGAATCAGGAAACAAAATGTAGACCTTGACTAATACGTTTCTCCACATGAGAACAACATACTGTAGATAGACATGTACTCTGAAAAAAGAAGGAGAGATAGCAAAACACACAAATCCTCTAAATCAATATATAGCAGGTTTAGAAGCAACACCATTGTTCCCTGGGAGTGAAGAGAAAAGAGGAAAAGAATAGCTCTCGCAGCCTTGAAGCCAGCTCTATTTCCACTGCTGGGAATGCCACTGTGTTACACATGGCTGCATGCCTTCACCAAACTGACAGCCACAAAAATGAGTGTTTACTGCTCTCCGGTGGAACAAGATAAGCCCACAGATGGGCCTCTCCACTCCAACAGGTCGAGAGGAGAGCCATCTCAAAGTGGCAGAAGGCTGGATGAAGGAGATGAGGGCGGCTGGGGTGATAAAGAGGTGGAGGGTCGGCAAAGATAGCGAGATTTAGAAAGCAACTGGCAACATTTCAACCAGTTCAACATGGTGCGAGTGCTTCTGACCAACACATGGTTATCATGAGCAAGCAAAACTTCATGCATTGATTATTTGTAACAGAATGATATCTCTGAGAGCATGTTCCAGCTGCTGTGAAAAACATACATAATGTGAATGATAGGTAGAACCCATCATCTGAATTCCTCACCTTCTACAGTGGCACTTTTTTCACTTTAATTGATTATAACAAAGGTAGACATAAAAGAGAAACAGAATACAGTAATTGATATGTAAAACACATAAAACACATAAAAAATATTCAAGAGAATTCCTACAAACACATGTATTTAACCCTCAGGGCACGCTTTAATATTACACACATTCATATCACTCTGCGCACAAAATGCGTTTTTTAAAATCAAGCTTGAAAAAATATCATACGTATCATATATACTCTACTTTCATTGAGTTAGATTTTAATCAACATCAGTCCTCATCATAAATATAAAATGTTAATTTTCAGAATTTGAACCCTCCAAATGCCAGGTTTCTGTCATGATGTCATTATGTTTTGAGATGAAAAAAATTAGAAAAAGAATTATTTCCAATATACTACATGCAAAGTAGTTGTTTTTTTTAACACAGCCTAGGATATGTCTACTATGATGATTATCGATGTCATCAGGTGGAAAATAGTAAAAATGACAAATTTCAAGGCAAAAGCCCAGTGACACCCAGAAATAATGCAATGCATGTTTTTATGCTTTGATGGCTGTAGGAACAAAAAATGCAGTTTAAATGGGTTTCAGTGGCGCATTTTTTGCACTTAATAGTATTAATGTAACAATTTTGTTTACACAGTGTATTTTAGACTTATTGTAGGAGCTGAGCTGAAAATTTCATGATTAAAAAAAAAATACACAATCTTGCCAAAATTGATGCCATATGCATGGACACCGCCAAAATTATCCAAAAATGAAGAATAAAAAGCGCCTAAAATGCCTAAGGATTAAAAAAGTACAAAAAAGTACATTAGACACAAATGGTGGTGTGCAAACATTATGGTTAAGGTTTGGTAAAGTTTTGGCACAAAAACTTCTAGGTTTAAGTTAGGGAACAATTCTGGTTATGGTTAATACAAACTCACTTTGACTGCAGGTAGGAAATGTGATGAGCACAGTGCACTTTTTTGTCAGTGAGTATGTTTACATGATGTCAGAAAAAAGTCAAATTATTGTGTTAGTCTGCCTAAAACTACACTTTAAAATACAAGTAAACACGTTGGTCCGACTGAAATCGTTCTATGGCGAATTGAAGCCTAAAACCCAAGAAATCTTGGCAATTTGATTGACCCACATAAAGACTTTTACATTAGCCCTTTATCATCATAAAACTATAGCATGGATTAAAGCGTATATGTCACAACTACATCTAGAAAACGACTTCCTTGCTTCCAATTTGAGTAGGTTAGACTACTGTAACAGTAATTTCTCCCCGAAGTCCTCCCCAAATAAGCATTTAAGCAGCCACAGCTCAGTCTGAACGCTGCAGCTAGAATTTTCACAAAGACCAATAAAACATTTCACACCAGTTCTCAGACCTCTGCACTGGCTACCAGCATCTCAAAGGATTGATTATGAAATTGTTACTTGTCTTTAAATACCTTAATAATGTTATGTCTAAGTGCATCTTTTATGTCCACATCTGCTTTTAATTACTGCTAATAATTGCACCTGACTATTTAATGCACTGTGACCATTTGCAGAATTTATTCATTTTATTTTTTTACTCTTATTCATTTTATGCATTTTACTACTCAATCTTTTTCAAATTTTCTTAACTCTTTTCTTTCATCTATTTTTACATAAAGCATTTTGAATTGCCTCTGTGTATGAAATGTGTTCTATAAATAAACTTACCTTTTGTCTTTTGAACAACTACATATACACAAATACACTGTACATCTTTGCATTAAGTTCAACTCAGCTCCATATTATTGCACTCCCTGATCCCATTTGTGATCTGACACCCATGCCTCCATGCAAAAGAACTTTTCATTGAAAATGAAAATGTCTTGCTGCCTCCTGTCTGGTTGTAGCTGTGCGTCTAAATGTGTTGTCAGGCTGTGTATCTGTTACATCAGAAACAACCCTGGTCAAACAAATAATGACCACTAACAAAAACAGCCAGAGCTATGAGTCAATCAGCTTATTCACAAATCATAATAAGCTCCACAGTAATTATATGTGCCTCTCTATCATTGTATTCTCCAGCATTCCTTAACCTTTTGAAACCTGGGGCAACATCACTTTTCTTATGTTGCTGTCGGACCTTTCACAAGTAGTCAGCAAGTCAAAAACATAAGAAAAAAGGGAAAAAGCAACTTGAGAAATGTTACACAAATTGCAAGAAACTGGTAGATTAAAAAAATATTTTTAAAAAACTAGGGGAAAATGTTTAGGGGAAAACTATATTTATAACTAATTACCATACTTACACACTTAAAATTATGTGACAGAATTGTAATAATTTTTCAGCACTTTTCCATGTCTTGTCTTTTTCTTTTTTCCAGTTTTTCTTCCTTTCTTTTATTTTGGTAAGAAAAGCTACACAAATTGCAAGAAATTGGCAGATTTTGAAAATTATTTTTTTAAAAGCTAAGGGGAAATTTCTAGGGGAAAAAGAAAAAAAGGGAAAATAAAAATAATAATGAAAAATAAAGAAAATAGGAAAAATATAGAAAATAATAATCTTTATTTAAAGCTAATTGTCATGGTTAATTAATTGTAATTGTGTAATTAATTTCCTTTATTTTATAGGTTTTGCTTTTTTTATAGGTTTTGCGTTCTTCATTTCTTTTTCAGGTTTTTTTTTTCCAGAACTAATTTTCAGGTAATTTCTTGTACTTATTTAAAAAGTATTGTCTTACTAATTTTTGGGATATTTCTGCTTTGATGCTTATTGCCCTTTTCACCTTTTTTTATAGAAATCACGGTTTCAGAGGATTAATTAAGATATTTTCCTGTGATATGATTTTGAAATATGGTCATTAAAAAATACATGATTAAAAGTGGGACCAATTCAGCTTTACCCTGAAGCCATCAGAACATGGAGGGGATGTGCATGAGGCGAGGGTGTGGGGATTACACTCAGATGTGCTTGTAGCTGTTTGAGGAATCAGGCAGCCTGACAAGTGTGAAATTTGAGTGAAGACAGTGGAGTGGAACGGAAAGGACTGTCAACATCCAGTGAGTCAGAGAGCTGAGGGAGCCCAGATGAAACACTGGTGCTGTAATGACCTTTGAACTTCAGATAGAAAGGGACACTGGCAGCAACAAGGGCACTCAGTGGGAAAATAAGCCATACGCTGATGTCTTACAAGGTTTCAGTCTTGTTTCACCATTCTGAATGGAAGCGAGCCTTCATTTCCCAAGTGCAACTTTTAATCACTGAAGTGTGAGAGAGGGATAGCTACAGGGATTAATCCGGGAGAGAAAAAAACCAACAAGCCGCTGTATGTTTAGGGGTAAATTTAACTATCATCTTTAACAGTGAAGCAATTAGAGGAGTTTGTTTAGAAGTAGAATAAAAAGAGGAAGTATCTCATGCTGGCCTGATTAGAATACTCCCCCACTAAGCAATCTGTGTATCAGTGTAGTGACCAGAATAATTTAAATATTTGAATTAGGGGCAAAGAGTGGGTGGCTTGTGGAAATTGCTTTTGAAGTATCAGGAGCAGAGAAAGGGAAAGAGGGAGGCTTCGTTTGGCTTTTATCGAAGAGGAAGCCGTCAGCGGCGGGATCAACTGTGCGGCTTCCTGTCTGTCTTATCGGGTCGTCTGAGCAGCACTACCTGACGATTTCCTCAACACACAGGAGATAACTGACAGCAGACAACCGCTGATTCAATCGGAGATGGGCATGCAATCTTGCCCCTTCGAGTCTCTCATCTTGCTGCGACAGGCAGCTACACCGGGTGGAGATAACAAGAAGGGAAAGCAGAGTCGAGGAACCCTGCTGCGGTCTGTGTGGATACATTTGTCTTGCAGTTGCATGCGGGTTTAATCAGACAGTGAAGAAGAACAGCAGAAACAAAGACCTGAAGGAGAACATGGGGATGGAGGAGAGATGGTTTGACAGCTGCATCAGCACTGACAACTTGTGTAAAAGCGTCAACAGAGAAGACAACAATGAGGAGCTTCTGCATGTACTGTTTTGCTAAATTAAAACCTGACCATCTTTCTGGGTTTCATGTCAATATGGTCTCTTGAAACTGAAGGAATTATTATTATTAGGGCCTGAGCGCCGAACTGTGCGAGGACCCTCTTGAAACTGAAGGAATTCTTATTATTAGGGCCCGAGCACCGAACGGTTCGTTGTGTTGTAACTTCACTTACATCGACCAATTGGCCCCAGATTTCACAGTTGTGGTAAGGCTGCAGCCCTTAACACATCAACATGTCCTTTAATATGATACTCACTGAGCCGCCTACTGTCAACAGGAAGGACGCCTTGTACCACGACTAGTGTTACATGTTTTGTTCGAAAAAATGATGTAGACCAAGATGCCACAGATTTTGGGTGTCCAAAGGAAGTAATTGACCATGTGATATATCTCCCTCAAGGGTCCAAAGTCTCTCTACTTTTTCCAAGTTTCACTGAAGTGGATGTTTGCATCACTCAGAGTCCCTACAGATTGCTGAGAGCTTCAATATATTCAAAAAGTCATGAAACTTTGCAGACTTATCAGGTCTGGTGAAATATTTGATATTGTAATGGTCTCGTGCGTGAGTAGGAGGAAATGTATCAGTTGTACCCCCGACTGATTTTCAATGAAGCAGCCCCCGCAGCACGTTTGACCTAGAGCTGTGAAACTTTGGAGGCTTGTGCAACACCCCAATACCTACAAAAAAGTCTCTTGGGGCCATATCATAAAACCAACAGGAAGTCAGCCATTTTGATTTAAAGTTGTAATTTTGGTGTGTTTTTGGCCATTTTCGGGGTCGTAATCTTGAGAACTTGTCCTAGAGCATTCATCAGATTGACTTCAAATTTTATGGCTACCTTCATAAGACCTTTGACAGCAAAAGTTATTCAAATCATGAGTTTTCATCACACTGTGTGATCTGTATGAGGCATCTAATTTGCATGTTCTGCCATGAACTAGGAAGTAAATAGGAAGTGGTATGTAACTCATTGAATTATGATACTCACTGAGCCACCTACTGGCAACAGGAAGTACACCTCGTACCACAACTATATTTTGATTTTCATGAAATCTACATGTTTTGGTCTCCAAATGATGTAGACCAAGATGATGTAGATTTTGTGTGTCCAAAGGAAGTAATTCAACATGTGAAATATCTCACTCAAGGGTCCAAACTCTCTGTATATTTTTTCAGACTTTCACTGAAATGGATGATTGTGTCACTCAGAGTCGTGCCAGTAGCCTCGACTGGTGTTGGGGTGCGAGGGCCCGTTCATTGCTGCTTGCAGTTTTAATTAGGGCCCGAGGGTGCGAGGACCATATTGTAATTGCTCCTCTATCCTTATTTTTTTATTCCCTAATGAATCTCTTTTTTTTGGCTTTATCATCCTCAAAAACTCATAAAACTTGGCACACTTATGGGGACTGGTGAAAATTTTTGTATTTTATAGGTGTCGATGTAGGTGTCAAAAAATGAGCTCAGTAGTGCCCCCTAAATGCCAGCCCGGGCAAACCATTTCATGTAGAGGTATGAAAATTTAGAGGTACATAATACATGTCAGGAGGAACAAAAAAGCCTCTTGGAGCCATACTCTAAACCCAACAAGAAGTAAGCCATTTTGGATTGAAATGTCATTTTTTGCAATTTCATGGTGATGGAATTTGAAACAGTTGTCCTACAGATTTCAACGGATTGACTTCAAAATTTGGAAATCCCACCTTCAGATGTGGGAGACCCTAGATTGCGCCCAGTTTTTGTTTTTGATTCATGATGTGGAAGTTATGGGGCCAAGCAGTTACATGTTTCGTCACCAAACAGGAAGTACTTTTTAACTCAGTTGTACATGGTCCAATCTGCCCCGAACTTCACATGCTTGATGAGAGTGCCGCCCTGAACACTTCTAATTGACAATTTCACGCAATAGTGAGAGCGCCACCTATTGACACAGGAAAGACAAAGTTTTACACAAAGAGGTCCAACTCCTAGCAGGTTGACTCGACTGATAACAATATTGTCTCAAAAAATCATTAAGATGTTGCTGATGATGGAAAATGAATATTGTGCATTTTCTTTGAATGGCGTTCTCGTGATGCAACATGACATCAAAAAATATCATAACTTGACCCAAGATGGTTAGCTCTTAACAAAATTTCCCACATTTGATGAGAGTCTAGGCCTGAACACATCTGCAGCACAATTTTGAATCAGTCATTGCGCCACCTAACGGTAATAGGAAGTTACTTTTTTTACACTTAAATGTGTCCCCTGTAGCAGGTTCACAGGAGCAACCTCAAATGCTCTCATAATACTGCAAAGACTTTCATGATGCACAAAAAAAAAAACATTTGAGTTTTCATCAAACGCTGTTGCCATAAATACACACTATTTGCCATAAAACAGGAAGCACCTTTTGAGGGCCAAGGCATGCACCAATACTCACCAAATGTGGCACAGACGTCAAAAGTCCTAAATGTTGATGTCTGATGTGATTTTTTTGCATTGATGTGCAAAAATGGCTCTTGAGCACCCCCTAGAAAATTTCAATGAAGCAGCCATCACAGACTGTTTAACCCAGAGCTACAGAACTTTAGAATCATGTTCAAAAGCCCAAGACCTACAAAAAAAGCCTCTTAGAGCCATGCCTCAACCCAACAGGAAGTGTGCCATTTTTATTTATTTGTTTTTTGTAATTTTAGTATCTGTTTTGTTAAACATTTGTCCTACAGATTTCATCTGATCGACTTCAAACCTGGACACCAGTATTTTGAAGTTAGTGATGTTAAATTGCGAGCCGTTTTTGATGTCAACGCTATTGGTGTACTTCACCATTAGACAGGAAGTTGTGTTTGAGGGGCAAAGGATGCATAAAAGCCCATGAAACTTGTAGCCATGCCCCATACCCAACAGAGAGTCCACCATACTTAATTTGATTTAAACTTTGAGGCAAATTTTTGCAATTTCTGCTAAAGCCTGACTGATTTTTCAATATACCTATATTATCACCTGATATAAGCCTGATAGAGACAAAATGGAGCAAATCAGCCTCAGCTCATATCTGTGAACTCTGTTCACAGACCATATAATGCAGGAAATGATGCTGGAGTGTTTTGGAAATAGTTGCATTCTATAGTTTGTCCAGCAGATAGAGCTCTTACTCCATTGTTGACCCCCTGTGGTTCTACCACAATCACACAGGCTGTATCCCTTTTCAAATGTATCACAGCTGCAGCTTCAACTGACCCTCACACACACGAGCACAAAACAGGGAGACAGTGTCAGAGAGAAACAAACACCCTCCTAGAGAAACTTCACACATATCCAGACTCCACAACTACATGGAGGAAACACTAATTCACTGCTGCATGCAGTGTTGCCCTTTCTAAGGGAGAAGCGGCCACATCATTTGGGGTCCAGCAAGTAGCCCCGACGTGCACGGAGGTGCGAGGGCCTGTTCATCGCTGCTTGCAGCTTTAAATATTATTATTATTATTATTATAGGGGCTACCAGCATTTATTCTATTCCAGGAGGCGCTGCCAATAACACAGAGTGATAGATACAGTAGGATTAGGCCAATCACAGTGCAGTTTGCTTCAGATGACGTGTGGCAATGTAAGCAGATACAAAGCATCGGTCAGTCTTCGGATTGGACGACAAGACCAAAACAAACCTCTGACCTCTCTCCAAAGGAACTTTGGGAAACCGATGTGGCACAGACATCAAAAGTCCTAAATTGAGATATCTGATATGATTTTTTTGCATTTATTTGCCAAAATGGCTCTTGAGCGCCCCCTAGAAAATTTCAACGAAGCAGCCCCAGCGGACCGTTTAACTTAGAGCTACGAAACCCGGTGAACATGTGTATAAGCCCAAGACCAACAAAAAAGCCTCTTGGAGCCATGACCTACCTAAACCCAACAGGCCATATTTTTTTTGTAATTTTAGCCTCCGTTTCAAAACTACCTAGGCCTACAGATCTGATCAACTTCACATCTGGACACCAGTATTTCCTAAAGTTGGTGACTGTTATATTGTGACCAGTTTTTGATTTCATCAAACGCTATTGGGGTTCTTCGCCATTAGACAGGAAGTTGTGTTTGAGTGGCTAAGGGTGCATAAAAGCTCACGAAACATGGCATACACATCAAAAGTCCTGAAATGTGATATTTAATATGCTTTTCTTTGCTTTGATGTGTGAAGATGGCTCTGAAGCGCCACATAAAAAATTTAAACGAAGTAGCTCCCACCAGCCATTTAACGGAGAGCTACTAAAGTTGGGAAACGTGTAAAAGCCCAAGACCTACAAAAAACCCTCTTGGATTCATGCCCTAAACCCAACAGAAAGTCCACCAATTTTAATTTTATTTACATTTTTTGGCCAATTTTTGCAATTTCTGCTAGAGCCCAACTAATTTTTCAATATACCTATATCATCACCTGATATAAGCCTTTTACAGCAAAAATTAAACAAATCAGCCTCGGCTCATATTATTTCCCCTATGCACTGATAGGAAAACTCTGTTCACAGGCCATATAATGCAGGAAATGATGCTGGGGGGTTTTAGAAATAGTTGCATTCTATAGTTGTCCAGCAGATAAAGCTCTTACTCCATTGTTGGCCCTACTCTCAGCACTGCAAAAGCAGCAGATTAGAGCAAATACAGCCCTGTTTCACACTTCTGACAGCTGCAGCTTTGCCTCTACCTCACACACACACACAAACACACACACAGAAAGAGAGAGAGAGAGAGACAGAGAGTCAAAGTGCTCTCTTACTTCATTGAACTAAACTGCTCTCAGCACTCAAGGACATTGTGACAGAGAGCATTGTAGAACAGTGGACGGTGGTGCAATCAGTCAGTTTTTTTTAACGGTAAGCAACATTGACGTACATACTGTTATGTTAAAAAACAATGGTCTCATCTTCTGCAAATGAACAAGATGACCTAAGGTTCCAGGGTACAGGAGGAGAGAACTATGAACATGGTGACTTTATTGTACTTAGCAATTTTTCAGAATCTCTCAGCGGCATTTTATTTAAGCAGCAACAAGAAACACATTAGGGACTTAATGTGATCATCAGGGAAAAAGAAATATACTGTCATTTTTTTCAATGCTTTTTGCTGTGAGTATGCCTGCAACAGCTCTGTAAGTGGCAGATCAAAACACACATGCAACCACACCTGCTGAAGTTACTTAGTGCAGCTCCAGCCTCGGTACTACAGGAAAGAAACACTAATTCACTAATTCTTATAAATGAATTGCCTTTCGGGGGGCTTTATCATACTTAAAAACTCATGAAGCTTTGCAGCTTTATCAGTTCTGGTGAAAAATTTGATATTTTAAGGCTCTCGGGCTCAAATTTTAAAAAATGGCTCAAGAGCGCCTATTACATTTGTGTAAAACAGACCCGCCTCTGCTGTCACCTAAATTAACCAAAATAGGTAAGCACATGTACCACCCCAAGATGAACACAAAAGTTGATAAGAGTCCCGGTCTGAACATGGCTCAATTGAGTAATCGTCAAAGTGCCACCTACTGGAGACAGGGAGTTAAATGATTAATATTTTAATGTGCACCTCCTTACAGGTTGACAAGCGTTGAGACCTTGATGATACCTACTTGTGATTTCAGAACTTTTTCATGAACATCGTTGCCATGGCAATATGGTCTTCGCCACCAAACAGGTAGTTGTTGTAACTTCACTTTGCATCAACCAATTGGTCCCAAATAAAGGCGTGATCAAGGTGCAGCCCTGAACAAATCAACATGCCAATTAAGCATGATAATCACAGCGCCACCAACTGGCAAAAGGAAATAAACCTCTTAACACAACTATACTTCGATTTACATGACATTTACATCGTTTGATCGACAAATGATGTAGACCAAGATGACATACATTTTGTGTGGTCTCCAGCGCCACCTAGTGGCCACAGGAAGTATTGCCCCATATGAAATATTTAACTGAAGGATCAAAACTCTCTGCCTGCTTTTTCCAACTTTCACTGAAATGAAAGGTCATAGGACATCAAGAGCTATTCAACTCTTGTGTTTTCGTCACACTGTGTGGGCGTACTGGGCCACCATACAGATATCTTGCCATGAACTAGGAGGTAAGCAGGAAGTACTTTATAACTCTGAGGGACATGGTCCTATCTGCACCAATCTCCATGTGTTGGATGACAGTCCCACCCTAAACAAGTCTCCATGATAAATGTTACCATTACTTATAGCACCCCCTTTTGGCAACAGGAAAAGATATGAAAATGACATGCTCTCTTCTTGGTGGACTGCTCCAGATTTTATCAAATTGACTTCAAATCTGACTGGCACCACTCTAAACACCTGTGTAATTTTAAAAAAATAAATAAAACTTGAGTAGTCATCACACCATGTGGGCGTGGTTAGGTTTTCCAATTCAATATTTTGCCATGACACAGGAAGTTGTTGTAACTCTGCCCCAAACTTTTCATGCTTGATAAGAGTCCCAACCTGAATACATCTGCATGGCTCATTGAACTTATTTGCACACAGCCACCTACTGGAAACAGGAAGTTACATGATTTAGATTTTTAGGTGCTTCCCTTTACAGGTTGACCAAATTCAGCTCAAATTTTGTAACAATAGTTGCTTTAAGACCTTCATGATGACTCCTTGTGAAGATCATATGTTTTCAATGAACGCTGTTGCTGTGGCAATGCAGTATTCACCACCAAACGGGAAGCTGCTTTAACTTCAGTTTGCATTAACCGATTGGCCTGAAAATTTTAAGAGTGTGATGAGGTTGCAGCCCTGAACATATCAACATGTCAGTTAACCATGATACTCAATGTGCCACCTACTGGCAACAGGAAGCATACCTTGTAACACAATTATTCTTTGGTTTACATGAAAATTACATGGTTTGGTCTACAAATGATGTAGACCAGGGCTGTGTTCGAAATCACCCCCTATCACGGATGTAGTGCACTATATAGTGTGTTCGCCATTTTGTAGTGTTCAAATTCTCCGCGATTAATTTCATCCACTATGTAGTGGACGAGAAAATACCCACAATGCACCGCAAAATTGAGTGAACAAACAATGTACACTACTTTGTGCTTCGTATCCCACAATGCAATGCGGTCATGTTTTGGAAGAGGAGAAGAAGGAGACGATGGCCGCTGCACCAACCGCCGCTTTTGTATATAAATTTAAGTAACATTACAATATACACATTTAATGCGTGTAATACTTTAGTGGCGTGGTTTTATGCCTTTTAAGGGTTGCCAATTGTCATAACGAGCAAATTTGTTGGTGGAGAAGCATCCGGTTTGTTATTTGTATCTGCGAGCTAACGCTAACGCTAAGGCTAATGCTAGGGCTTGCCGGTAGTTGCAGCTCTAGCTAGGAGCAGACACCTGCACACCCGCTCACATCTGATCATAGCGTTTTGTTCTCTTTTCCCAATTGGCGGTGTGTTAAAAAAATAAATGCTTTTTTCTTGTTCCAAGGGACTGATGAAGATGTTGAGAAGCTTATTAAGCTTCGTGTTAAGCACAACCAGCTGTTCTCCAGCCAAAGAAATGCGGCTCTGCATGGATGGGATATATTCTAGTGGTGCATATTCATCAATAAAAGAAATTTCAGAATTCATATTTGTCATTCCTGATTGAACATTACATTTGTATTTTTTAGTATGATGGTATTTATAGTTGAATAACCATGGCGCATCTGCTGACGCAACCACGTTCAGGAAATTACCGTGTAGTGTCCGAATTCTCCTCCCGTCGTTCCCTACATCGTGTATATGATGTAGTTCACTACATCATATCGTACGTCGAAAAGCACGAACAGAGCTGATGTATTTGAAAAGTTCCAAATGATAAATTGCGACTGATCACAGTATATAGAAAAGGCCAACCCGTTCTCAATCTGAAGTCACGACTTTTGCAGTGTTTTCAGCATAAGATTCCAGCACCCGGATCCTGGCCGTAACCTTGACTGTGCCTGACCGTGGTGATAGCTGTGCTGATGCTGTGACCCTGCCTTTGGTTGTGCTCGTGCTGTGGCTGTACTGATACTGTGCCCCTCGCTCGCCCTGATTGTGGTCTGGTCCTGGTTGCGCCAATGCTGTGATCTTGCCTTTGGACACCTCCCTTTCAACATATGCATGAGACTGTTATCATCTCCCTCAACATCATCATAGAGTGCAATTACTAATTTCACACCTACCATTATTGTAATATGACATGCATCTGTTTCTATTATTGCTGTGCCTCTCTTCCCCTCTCTCCCCCTCTCTCTTTCTCTTTCCTTTTTTGCCATGATTGTATTTCATTTGTTATTTATGACATCTATTGCTCGTCTGTCCGTCCTGGAAGAGGGATCCCTCATTATCCTCTACCGCTCTTCCTGAGGTTATTTCCTTTTTTTTTCCCCCGTTACAGGGGTTCTTTTTCGTGAGTTTTTCCTTGGGTGATGTGAGGGTCTAAGGGCAGAGGGATGTCGTACACTGTAAAGCCCTCTGAGGCAAACCATGTTTTGTGATAATGGGCTCTATAAATAAAACTGACCCGAAAACACCTCTCGTGGCTATATGATATGCCGCTGGGTGGCGTCAGTTAAGAACGCTGAAAGACAGAACCATTTACAGTGTTACAATACGCCGCTGGACATCTAGATGGTACCTGCTGTGGCAGCAGATACCCTTCAGGGCAAAGTCCATGGAAGAATCCCATGTTTGCTTCTGTCTGAATGCCATGACTTTTCTACACCATACCATGTGCCTCTTTTGCTTAAGCTTAACCAACCATGCCAGCATGTGCGTTTATTGATATCTGGCATTGGTTACCATGTGCTTTTGTTGCCTAAACATAACTACATGCAACGTAATTACACCATGTGCTTGTGTTGACATCATGATAGCAGCATCTTGGAAGCAGGACGTAAAGAGCAGACACAGAAGGATACCTAGAGTGTGTTATGTAGATACGGAAGTCCACTGCAAAGTGGCAACGTGATGAATTTGGAATTGTGCCGGAAAAGTAAGACTGTATACAAAAAGCCCTATAAAAAGAATCACAACAAATTATTTTTCAGTTTGTCTCTTATTACTTTCTTCCATTTTCTGTCTATGTCTCTCAGTTTAAAGCCCACTGGTTCCTACTGAAGACATAAATCACTGACACCTCCTTGGATCCCACCTTTGTTCCTGCTTTGCTCCATGACGACAGCCATGGAGCAAAGCAGAGTCGGCAAGGTACAGCTCTATCTTTTTTAGCCCTCTGATTGAAAATGAGACAGCTGTTGTTTGAAGCCACAGAGCATTCTACATGAATTGACATCTGTGAAACTCATCACACATTCATGCCATTTGGCACTTTTCTGCTCCTCCTCCCTAGACAGAGTGCCCAGATTGCACTCTCACACTCCCAGGGTGCGGTGATCTGAATAACCGAACAGTACATTCCAAAAGCGCTCCGAATTTACCGGTCCAGTTTGTGTCAGAGTGCGCTCCGACACTCAGAGAGAGCGTTTCTGTACGCACCCTATTAAAAGGAGTGTTCAGGGATTTCAGATTGGTATGTCAAATTAGTATCAACTGACAGCTGACTGACTTTTTAATTGTCTTTATCCATATTATGTGATAAGGATTGGGGATAATCACGCCCAAATCAACCCAGCTTCAGGAAAACGTGAAAAAACCAAAATGACAGGATTTCAAATTTGAATTGAGGCTAATGTCTGATCATATTTGATGCTTTTTTATGCATGTAAGACCCTAAGAAAGTTTTTGGTGATTTGGGTTCCCAGAGGCTTTAAAATTACACCAGTTCATCAATAGAGTCTGTTTACCGACAGACACAACAGTATCTTTTCTGAAGAACAGATACCGTTGTTCTGAGGTAAAGTGTATTACAAAGACTGAAAAGCCTGCCATGGCAAGTAGTTCTTGCTGTACTTGAAATGTGTTTTTGTATTTTATTATTAAGATTATTTTATTATAAAGGATATTACCCCTTGTGCTTTATTGTAACTGCCATGTATCCCCCTATTGCTAATATAAACTACCAGGAAACATGAAATGTTCACACAACATAACACCGCACTGCTTCAACTGCAATGACAACATCCTCAATTCTTACCAGCAAAGTTTTGGGTCTAGCTCAAGAAAATAAACACAATTACTAAATCAATTATGTTCCACTGATTACTCTTGATTAATAATTACAGAGCTCGGGACCCGCTCTGCTTTTTAACATTAATTCAATAAGCTTGTTTGTGCACAGTGCTGGAAGGCTGTGCAGGTGCAGGTCCTCTGTTTCATGTCTCACTGACAAGAAGGACTGGGAGACAAACTCACAGGAATGGACAGGTTGTCTAAGGTTGCAGTTGTTTCTCCAGTGGGACACATGACCCATCATCAAAAGCAGGCTTCTACTAATTGAGGGTTTGTGAAATTTAATATATTGATCCATATATCATGTGATACCCAATGTAATAGCCCCGTATTTAATATTATTACATCTTTACTGCCAAAACCTCTAAAATAAATTTAGAGCAACATAGCACAATGCAAGGAATTAAACGTATCTCTTAAGCCTCATTCTCACTGCACAAAACTCCTGCTAACATCTGGCTTTTTAATGCAGTGAGAATGCGGCATTCACACCTGGGTCAAATGACTCTGCAGTAGACACAAGTTTTTATTGCCTCCGGCTCCAAACGACATTGATGGGAATACACCACCCGGGTGTGCAATTATATGCCATCACTAACTGTCTGTCCCTTCCTAAGCAGCTAAAACATTATTCCAAGTTAGTCAGCAGTTTGAAAGAGAGACTCAGTAAGTAGGGGATGAAATTAAATGAATGTAACAATTTTATTTCCACAGTTTATTTTAGACTTATTGTAGGAGCTGAGCTGAAAATGTGAAAATTTAAAAAATATCTTCCTCCATGGCTGGATTAACCATCAAGGCAGCCTTTAGGCAAAAATGAGCTGTTGGGCTCTTAATCTACTCATTTACACTGTCTATAACAACACCGACTATCATTAGCAGCAGCCAACATGTTGAGCTAACTAGCATGTTGCTATAACCAGCAACATGCTGATCAACCAACCAAGCAACAAACCAAACAATCATCCTCAGTTACGTCACCTTAGCACGCCACAAAGCATAATACTCCTGTTTGCAACGTCACCAGATTACAGCATGAGCTACAATTGGTTCAAACTGTTGGTTTGTGGATTCAAGCTTTATATCTAACAATTAAAGCTGTTCATATCTATGCTGCTGAGTTTCTCAGTGAGAAAATCAACTTCAAATGATGAAAACAAACAGTCCTCCTCTTCAATGACAAGTCACAGGAGAGGCACAGAGGTATATCAGGATATGAAAGGAGAAGAAGAGTAGAGAGAGAGAGATTACTTACAGGCTGAATAAATAATTCAGATTGCGGCATCAGCAAAGCAGATTTTTATGAAGCCTCAGAAGACAAGGTGACACCTGTGAGGAAAACAGCTCTGTCTCCTTTGTTTATGGGGAAAAGTTAGTTCAAGTAGCTGAATATTTTATTTTTATACTTTATATTCCTCTGTAAAAAAATAAGGAAAGCTACTAAAAGAATATAAATATCAATACTCATAGACAAAATTAGGTTACATGGGTTCTGAAAAGACTACAAATGTCATACTAAATAACATTTTTTTAAAAAATGAAACGGAAAACAGGTAAACTCTGCAGTGCTGTGTGATCTAGATCAAACTGTGCTGTGGAGTGGAGAGCTCTCCATGATCAGGCACAGATAGGGGACAAGTGAGGCAATAAACTGATTGATTTGGAGAGATATCTTGACTGAGAGGTGACCGACGAGAGGTGACCGACAGCATGAAGCTCAGATGATGAAGCTCTTGGGTTTTTGGACACAAAACAAAGACAGCTGTAACACCAGTACGACGATAGAACTTTAGAGGAAGTTTACGAAAGTCAGTTATATTTTACAATAAGGTGACTCACTTGAACTTCTTTCTCTAAATTACCCATTATATAAGGGAGAACATCATGGAACTCAACTAAAAGTCAGCTCAAGGCCCTACTATTGCTTCCTGCTTCCATGTTCATCCAAGCACATTCTCATTTCAAGTCATCACATTTTCCCGCTTTGCAGTGGGCTTCCACGTCTACATATTATGTTTGAGGTATCCTTCTGTGTCTGCTGCTGATGATCCAAGATGGTGCTACAGTGATGTCAAAAATTGTGCATGGTGGGGTTACATTGCATGTGGTTGTTTAGACAACAAAACCACATGGCAACCAACCCCCCGACATCAAAAAAAGCTCTGGCATTGATCGTTAGGATTAGGGGAAGGAGGCACATGGTAAGGTGTAGAAAAAAACATCATATTCAGACAGGAAGCAAACACTAGACATGAATGTCCAAGATTTGTTGGATCCATCCACCTCCTCCCTCCCATGTTTCAACCTTATCATGTGGACACAACAGGTTCCATTCTGCCTCGTTCTCAACTGATGCAGACCATCCACATATCATGCTGCTGTGGCAGGTGTCATCTGGCTGTCTGGCTGCATATAGTGACACCGCAACCAGTTCTGTCCAACCTTGTTCTCAGCTGATCCTGTCAGCAGTGTATGATGCAGACTTGAAAGGTGGGTTTCGACTTTAGGATTGTATGCGGAAAGCACTGCAAAAGTGGTGGTATTTGATGATTTCAGAATGAAAATGGACTGGTTCATCACACCAAACAATCTATCAATAAATATCCTGACAATCAGTCTATTTCTAGCCCAATATATGACAGGAGAGTGGACATTTTAAAAGTGATGCACACGATAACACAGTCACAAAAACCACTAGCAGACTTAATTTTCTGGGGGTTATCAACACCATTGAACAATTAAATCTTCTTTAGGAAGGTGACCAATTGACCTGAATGTTTAATCACACCAGCATTCCAAATATCTGAGCAAATCATTCCAAAAATTATTAAATTATTGCTTTCTGAGCAAATTTGTGTCACTGAAAAGCAAGAACTACACAAAACTGTGGGCTAGATACATGCAGTTGTATCAGGAGGATATCATGTTATTTTACACTGAAAAATAGATAAATAGGTGAACATGCAATATAAATATTGACAATAAATATGTTCCCATCATTGGCTTCAAACTGATTGTTATTGAAACGCTACCATGACAATACAAATCATTATTCATTTTCCTTTTCCTCAACTTGCAGACTGCAAGGAAGGATAAAACAACTCTTGAAGCTAAATCACATCAAGTAAACATGAATTCATGTGTAGTTATGCATGTGCTATCAGAGTTCTTCATCATCTGCAACAAAACATCAAACACTCTTTAAGAAACCCAGTCCTCAATATACTAAACATTTCAAGGTTCTGTATGTGACAGTGCATTAATAGAGACGACCACAATAAGCTATGGAACTATAGAGTAATCCTGAGCACAGAGTGAAGCCATACTGCCTCTGTAGGTGGGTTTCCATCCAAATGCAGCACAAATTTAAACCCAGACTGATACAGAGAGAGAAACACAGTGTCGAGCTCACGTCATTAAGATGGTCTCACCAAGATAGGACATTTTCACTTAAAGTCAATTTTAAAACAAAACTTAAATGCCCATTCAAAGCATTATTGGTCACCTTGGTTTGCATAGGGGCATAGGGGCAAAATGGCAAGAGGCCAAGGGATTTTTCGGACATTACTGGGATTTTAGGGCATTTTTTAAGACTTTAAGATGTTTCTAGCATTGAAGGACATTTCTAGGATTTCTACAATTTAAGGACGTTATTCAGAGTTTAGGACATTTCGATTTAAGGATATTTCTGAGGTTTTAGGATGTTTCAGGAAAATCAGTGAATTGTGAATGCAAATGTATGTGTATATAAACAATCTGGGACTGGTAGGCTCTTACACCTTTATATATGATGCAATTCTCAGTCTGCTTCTACACTACCTCTGTGTTTTTATCATGCAGAAAAGTACCCAACAGTATTTATTGTGTTCTGAGGACCTGTTTATGCTCTCTTTCCCAAATGCTTGGACAGAAATTGGGAAAAGGGCTTTTGGCTATTTTGCACTCTCAGCGTAAAAATTTGTTGCAGAAACAGCTGGTCTCACTCTTTTTGTGAAGATATATAAACTAATGTTAGTGGAGTAAACATAGCCTATTTTACTGTGAACTAAACAACTTAATTTGGTTTGTACAAGGTGTACTGGCAGGACTTCACCATTTGATGGCAATACAGAGTGGAGGAGGCAATCCAGAGGCTCTCTGGATGTTTTCTTTGTTGCCAAAACAAGAAAAGAAAAGGAAACCATTAGTATTTGTAGCTCACTGTAAATACTACCTTCTGTTAATGAAGATAAGGTCATAATTTTCTGTTTATAACCTTACATCTGTCACAGGCCCTTAGAACTGTCCTGACAGTTCTCCCCAATACTGTGCCGCTGTGCTCACTGGCACTGACAGCTGAAGGGCAATAGCATGATGGACATGTTGGCAAGTCAAAGGAGAGAGAAAGAGCATCTTCTTGTCACATGTGCTGCCTGCAGAGCCAGAATGTAACACAGAGTCACATACCTTGACAAAACATGTCCACTGTATCCAAAATCACAGCAGTTCAACTAATCGCTCATCTGTAGTTTACCATCAGACAGGACATAGAGAGAACAACCTAACAAAATATATCCTGGAGAATTTCTTCTTTCCTGTCCATGAGAAATTTAATTCCTCACTGATTTACACGTTTTAACAATTTTAACTTCTTAAAAAACAGGAAAAAGGCAACTTTTCAAGAAATGTTAGAAAGTTATAGCCATTAATGTAGACGTGCAGGCAAAACCCAACAAATATAGCATTTTAGAGTGGAATACAGGCTGAAATGTTTGGCTGCCATGCTGCCTCCTAGGCTCTGTGGAGCATGTGTATTTTAGAATAAGACACACTTACAGCTTTAAACACACATATACACACACGCAGCACTCACACCAAGGTAATAGAGGCATTACTGTGAGTGATGGGCCACGCTGGGCTCTTCCACTCCATCACCTGCTCATCTCGAACACATCTCCATTTGCTCACCATACCTCTGCAATACTCACACATCGAGGAGAAAACAGAAAATACTCGCACGGTAAAGTATTGTGATTCCACAGCTATGGCCGGGAAGAATAGGTGCACAGTGTGTACATTCTGTGCACTGTCATATTTTTGAGCCATCTATTTCTAAGAGGTGCTAATCCAGTATCATCTCAGTCCTTCGGTTGGGCTCAGTGCCAGCTGTGTGCTGCTGTGTGAGCTTCATTAGTCACCTGAATGACAGGTTCAGACAACCACACCGCGGCTTGGGATTGTGGTTGTGCAGGCACGACACAGTGCTGGCTTATCCAAAGCCTGCATGCATTCCTAACTGCCCAACCACATGAGGACAGTGGCTCATCTGCAGCTTTGGCCCTGAATGTTTTGGGAATAGCCAGAATCTGAATAGGCTATATGTATGCTAAAAAAAAAGGATAGGTCTGATAATTATTATTATAATCCTATTTTTAATTTACTCTCTGCCTATCCCATTGAGATTAAGAATCTCTTTTTTAAGGGAGACCTGGCCGAGACAGTCAGCAGTGAGAACACAAAGTTGCAGACAGAAACGCAAAGTTGCAGACAAAAAAATTCACAAGCATTTAAATTTGCATTAAAAGATAAATATCTATGAATCAAAGAGAACTTTCTGTGAGTCAGCTGTAAAACCAGGCAGGCTAAAAACATCCATATCCTATGGAATCTGCATATACTGTATATCGTTCATTTTAGATTTAGAAACATTTAAGGACACCAGCTCCCTGAGTTTGTTGCCTTATATGTAAAGCTGTATAAATGGAAGAGCCTACAGGTCACCAGAGCAGGCCATCCTAATTTATAATAATTAGAAAAAAAGATGGGACCATTATGTATGGTGATAAGATTGATAAAGTGACCAATTTTCATAATGCTAAGGAGTTTAAATCATATGGTGGAGGTATCTCCAGGTGAGAAACGCAGTTTCTGCTTTTCTGAATCAGGCAAAAGAACCATCATAAGTCTACTGGGATAATTGATTAATTGATATTGATTGATTGATTGATTGATTGATTGATTGATTGATATATGTTTAACAGCCAAAGATATTTCTCAATTAAAAACAAAAATATCTATAAAGAAATTATAAAATGTCATCAAATTTCCTCACCCTAAAAGAGCTTTGGCCATAGATCTTAAATGTGATAAAACAAATGAGGAGTGGAACAAGGTCTGGAGAAGAGCTTAGGCCACATTTAGATGAGAATGGCCTTACTAAAAATGAAGAAGTATTTCCTTTGTTTAAACATTTTTAAAAATGTGCTTTGGTATAATAACATTGTGAAACGATCCTTGTGTACACGGTTTCGCAAAAACAAATGAAAACAGTGTAATATGCATGCCAGCACAGTAGTTTGTGCTGTAACTTTGTAATGACACTCCATAGAAGAACTATTTTTTCTAACTGCTAGAACAAAAGTTTAGTGCATTCTAAATGCCCTTATTATAGGCTGCAAACCAATTTCCCCACTGGGACAATAAAATATCTATCTATCTGTCTACCCACCTACCAACCTATCTGACCCTGTACTCTGTATAACAGGTGCTCTGTTAAGATTGTCTGATCTACAACATAATTTGTGGATGTCTGTAGCTTTTGCCGTTGCCAAAAAGGTGTTTTGTTTTTGTTTTGTTTTTTTAAATGGGGAGACAGCATTTTTACACACATTTAAGACTGGACTGATGCACTGTTGAAACTTGAAAAAAAATAAAAATAAATAAAAAAAATTACATGATATAAGTTCAGTAGCTCTGCCCAGCTCCGGGCAGAGCGAGGGGTGGATCTGATACACAGACTGTAGCAACACTTCATAGACAGATTGTCACTCAAGTTAGCCCTAATTAACTAATTTTGGGCCTTAATAAAATGTGAACAGGTGAGTTACAAAAGAAAATGATCACCTGTGTAGTTGTCATAAATGTTGAAAATAGCTATAGAAACCAAGGTGTTTTTCGTACCAAGCTGTAAATATGTTTATACTGCTGTGAAGTTGGGCATTTTATCATGGGGGTCTATGGGGATTGACTCTGTTTTGGAGTCAAACTCATGTGGACATTAGAGGAACTGCAGTTTTTGGCACTTCAGCACTGGCTTTTTGGCTGGCATTTTTCAGCCTCGGAAGTTTCTGCTTGGTTGTACTATTAGCAAGCAAAAGCTTCCTATAAACAATTTTTATCCCTAGTGATGGTTTAAGACCTTGCTTGGTTATTATCATGACCTCTCCTGATTTATAACAGAGCCAAGTGTGTGAATGGAAACTATGAGCCGGCTGGGACTTTTCAGGGTTAAACTGCTGTGTTGCACTTTTGACAGGTCAAAAGTTTGTTGCGGTAACAACTTCTCTTCCCCAGACAGAAAAACAGAAGTTCACACATTGGCTTTATTTGGCAGATGTATCATCCAGGTTGGTGTCAATTTCCGTGCCTCACACAGAAAATGGCATAATTATTGCACTGCAGAATTGTTCAAAATAAAGACCAGGCCAAGTGTCCAACGACATATTGTCTTAACTTTTTCTTATGATATGACCACAAATTATTAAAGGTTATCTTCCATTACAGGACATCAGTAAAAAATCAGACAGCTGGTAGCTTGTCCAAAATGCTGCTGCCAGAGTCCTTACGGACATCAAGAAAGTGAAGCACATTACACTGGTCCTTTAGTTACTACACTGGCTTTCTGTTTGTCAAAGGATAGATTTTAAAATACTGTCACTTGTATATAAAGCTCTATATTGTCTTGGCCTAAATACATTTTGGATTTACTTTGTAGTGGACTGCCTTGGTCATTACATTTGTCCCTCTGAGGAACTCCAGAGCTCAATGTCCCCTGGGCAAGTGGGGGACACGTCAAGAGACACTGTTTTACGAACCCAAAACATCCAACAGGGGGTTGTTAATTAACTTAACGTATACTCCCTGGGGATGTCTGTAAACACGCTCTGCCTTTTTGAGCCACGGGAAAGTGTCAGTATCTGACACCCTCCATCCTGACATATGGTGGAAGGTAAGCACTCTGAAGGTCCCATCAGCATACCATAGGATGTAAGGCATCTGAACGACCTCCTGGGATCACATAAAATTTCCCTTCTTCCCTAGTCTTTGTGACTGGGGGTGAGGTTGTCTCCATGCTTCAGTAAACAGATAGGAGCACCTCCCATTCTTTTCATCTCATGTAATTTGAATGAGTTAGGTAAAGTACGTTTTATTCCCCTTTGTTATAATGGAGCTATACTGCCATCTAGTGGTCTTAGTTATTAGTAAGCTCGTAACCAACTTTGTAGTTATATCGTATATAAGTTTCTTAGGATCCATGGTACAATGTTATGTTATGTGTGGTCACGTATTTCACAAAATTGAGCAAAGGATCTTCAGAATCATGTGTTACGTTATAAATTACTTTTAGGTCTCCTAACATGCATTTGAAGTTACTGTGATGAGACTATAGTGGTGAGGAGATATGTGAATTTATACACCACGGGTTAGATCGCGTAATTCGTCATAAAGTTCATAGACATAAATGTCTCCTAAATTATATTAAATCTTTTAGAAACTTATACCAGATGTGCGATCGCTCGGTGCAAAAGTTCGCTAACTCCACCTTCCATCCGCACCCCCAAATCGAAAGATAAAAACTGAGTGACTCTCTCTAAAGCTCAGAGCTCTCTCTCTCTCTCTCTAAGCTATCTCTTCTCAAGGCTTCTCCTCTTCTCTCTTCGGAAGTTTTTCTTCGCTTCTTTTTACCGCGGTGCGTCTCGTGCATCCGCGCTCGCAACTTTTCTTTTCTTCAATTTTATAAGCGGAGCCGCAACAGCTCACCAGAGCTTTGCTGAACTTTAACTTTTGAAGCCATTTTCTTTTAAATCTCTTTGACGCTTTTCTTTATACCAGTTTTTGGTCAGTAAAGACACTTTTGGTAATTTGTTTTTAAGTAAAATCAAATTAATAATTTAAAGTGACTCCCTCAGACCAGTGGGATTACTTTGATTATTTCTGCCAGTTTTAATTGAGAAGGACACTCCGCAATTCGCCATCAACTCTGCCACGGATCTAGAAGCAACACCTGCTGCCCAAACTATCAGCATCCGTTGCCTGCCCTTAAGTACTTTGTTTAAAGACTTTTACCGGTTCACTGAGGCGAACACCGAGGCCAGTTAAAGACCGCCGCACACCGACTCCACCTGACCGGCCGCCGCCGCCTTTCAGCGGGTCACCTCGTCTGGAAGATGCGCCGCAGCTCTCCCCTGGAGTGACGCGAGGACCTGGACCTCCCCGAAGAAGTCTAATCAAGTCGACAAAAGTAGGCAGAATAACATTTTCTAGTGATCAGAGTTGATGTCGCATAGCGAAGCTTTAATGCCAAACTTCTAAATTCTACGTCACCGTTCAGTGCGCATCCACGTTTTAGACGGTCACGTATTTCCTCCACTATTATCCATAATTAATTATTTCCATCACCTGAACATACATCACGTAGGTTCCCTTTTATGTATTCTCTGTCCTTTTATATGTCATATTATTTCATCTATTTACTCTTCATTTTATTAGTCTAAATAAATTATCCTCATTTATCGCCAAGTCGTTGTCTGTGGATATTATTTCATGAGAGAAACAAGATCAATGTATACAGAATAAACGGTACAGATTATGAGATTGATTAAAGTAATGACATGTTTTAACACTGTCACAATTTAAGATTTAATTTTCTCCTGAATGGAGAATGGTGCCCCTTTTACTTTAATGAGTGCAAAATCCAAATTTTAACGTAGTTATTAATAGCCGCTACAACTTATACGATATGATGCATCTAGCCCCCTTAGGTCATCCAGGACAGGCTTGCTGAGCATTCCCAGGATCAAAACCAAGCACGGCAAAGCAACATTTAGTTTTTATGCTCCTAACCTGTCAAACAAACTCCCTGAACACCTGAGGTCTGCTGAAAGTGTTAACTTGTTCAAATCAGGGCTTAAAACATTATTGTTCAAATTTCTAGGAATTTAGGACATTAGGAGCTTAGCTTAAGGGGGTGTGGGGGACACTCTGACACCTTATGTATACTAACAGTACAAAAATAGTTCCCAGTGCGAATCACTCCATTTCTATTGTGATTTAGAAATGGTGGGGGGGGGGGGTCACCTGGATTCGTACTGGGGGCCAGATTTGGCCTTACATTGAGTGTCACTGCTGTCGTTGTTACTGTCCATACTAACTACAAAGAGGATAATAATTTTGTTGACCTTTGCTTGACCTTCCCCTTTAGTTCCAGCATTAGGCCAGATCTTCTTTTTGTACAACCACAGATATAAAAAATCTACTTGATGCAGTTGCTCCCCATACACTCTTTTTTTTTTTATTATGGAACATCATTAAAGTTTGTTCTGTTTAACACTTCAGTGATGCGAAATGAAATGTTGGATTGCAGAGAGAAAACATACATTCCAGTTAGGCAACTACATGTATTTGGTTAAGATCGGGGTTAGTGTTTTCTGTAATTAGTAAAAAGGCAAAACGCTCCAAAAATAAGAAATTCACTTACAGCAGAACATGTTCTTGCACGAATTTAGAATTTACCCTTGACCCAGTGGAGCTGAAAATAAGTGCACCCACCCTACCAAGCATCTCAACCTCCACACCCTCATTCACATTCCTGTTTCCTGCACCTATGTAATCATCTCCTCCACCCAATTTCTTGCCAGGGAACTGTATTTCTCTCACCTTACTTGCATGGAACAGCATTTCTAAATATTTGAATTCAATTTAGTCATTTAAAATTCAGAAAGAGCAGACTGAAGCTAACAGAATACTGCAGCATTAGCACTCCCAGTGTGGGAGAGAATCTACTAATCTGATGGCTATATGATTACAGGCTTTGTGACTGCTTTATTTATAATACATTATGTGGGCACTTAGTCACAATGCCTGATGACCATGCTTAAGAATGTGCTGATATGCTGTATGTCAAACCATGATGAATGCATCATATCTTGACCAACCAGCCATGAGGCATTTCTTATTAACGCCCTTATGATGCAGTGTAAATATAGTGGAGAGATGTTCCCAAAAATGTAATTTTGTCTTAGTAATGTGAGGAGAAAAGTCGGAATGAAATTTGATTCTTTATCATGGCAGAGAGAGGGCCTTGCAGCCAGCAGGTAATCAATAGTTTCACATCTTTTCACAGCTATACAGGAAACATGGGAGTCCAAACAGGAGAGGCGTTAAGTAAGGCTGCTGTTTTGTCTCAGTAAACACAAGAGGCTTAATTGGATTTCACAATTATCCTCCAAGGCTAGATATTGCAAATCTCCCACACATCCCCACATACAGGTGGAGAATATTAATGAAAACTGGGTAGGCTGAATACGTTAGTTACAGGTTTGGTGAAAAGCCAAATATCTTGCTGCAGACACTGCTCAAGGGTGTAACTCTGTAGCTTCTGAACAAGGGGAGAAGCCCAGCTGGGTCTCACAGAGCTGCTGATTGTGATTTCTGAAGACATCAAGAGTGAAAAAAAAAAATAAACTGTGACCCTCAGTAGTAACCCTAAGTGTTGGTCAGTGACAAATTAGTGAGTTACCAGTAACATCAGTTTTCTTTCATTCAGGCATTCAGATGCTTTTCACAAGTATTTAAACCTCTGAAACCTGAGAAAAAATGGTTTGATTTCTTTCAAAAACATGGGAAAAAACACAATGAGTAACTTTGCAAGAGATGTCCCACAAATTGCAAAAAAATAAAAACAGTAAAATGTGACATGGAAATGATCTGAAAATTACCTGACGGGGGTTGTTAGGAAAAAAAAAAAACAGTAAAAAAATATTTTAAAAAAACTATATTGTATAAAAACAATAGTTGAAATTATGTTACAGAAAAAAAATAAAAATAAAATATGATAACCCGCTTATTGTCAATGTCCCTAGATAGACAAACATTCTCTGAAAGACAGAGGTCTCTAGTTTGTGATTTTGTGGCTGGAAAGCACTGTGACGCCATGGTTAGCCTAGAGGTCACAAAAGGTCAGTTTTACAATGTCAAGTTTCAAAAGAATCGTCTCACTACAATTCAATGGAGACAAAGCACATTTAAGACCTGCCCCCACAGGAGGGGAAAGCATTCTTCACTCTCCATTTACGTTGTATTGCATGCAATACCTGCCGATCATCAACATCTGCTGGCAAACAACACAAAAATACCTAAAAGCTGCTTTGTGGGGTGATTGAACATGATGAAGTATGCATAACTAAAGTTTCACAAGCTGTCAGAACAAAAACTGAACGTTGAAGCATGCTTATCTAAAGATCTTCTAGATTAGGAAAAATAACATTTATACTGCATGCTTAAAATTGCAAGGCTTTTGCCAAAAACTGTATAAGATAAACATAAAATCTCACTGGTACCCAAATAATTTATTTCCATCTAGATATCATGATGTAAGAGTGTAAGGGACCCTTTTGAAAATTTTTCCCTCGCCACAGTTTATTAATTTAATAACTTTGGAGTGTTGTTTGGTACATAAAAGAAAAGCAAATTAAAATAAGTGCATCACCCTCTTAAATGCAGTAATGTCAACCTCCAATTATTTTTCATTATTTCAGCTATGCCCACCCTGGTGTGTGCCAGTGCACCGTTGCAGGCATTCTCCCCCGATCTTAGTAAAAATGGAAACAGTTGTGTGATATCTCTGTAGATGCCATATTGGACCCAACTGTTTCTGAGCTCATATAGGATTATGCTTGCTAAAAGGTAATGTTGCAGGGATTTGGAAAATGTCAGAATAGTACTTTATCTTGAATGTCTTTGGTGCCGGCCGCTGAGATCAAAGCTCTGGATGTATGCTGGCATTTCCTTGTTGCACTGGGATTAGCAGAGCTAGCTACTTCTGGAGGGGCTGCTGTGCTATAGCACTCTTACTCTGCTGCAGCTACTTAACCCTGCTGAGATTTCAACAGACAACCCTCCTTCCTCAGCCTGTCACAAGCCATTGGCCAAAGCTTTGAGTCAACAGCTCAAACACATGTCAGGGGACATGAATTAATGGCTTTTGCAGTAGCAATCATAGTGTGACTTGATTGAAATATGGCAGAGGTTAGGCTGCTCTGACTCAAAACTGCTTCACACACTAAAGCACAATCGGACAAATAAGAGCTTTTGAAAGCCATTGCGGAATAAAAACTACAAGTACTCCAAGAGAAATTATAAAATAGGTCTTTAGTCATTGACTTAAAGAACAAGCCACAAAAACTTAACAAAGATCAAAAATGAA
This sequence comes from Plectropomus leopardus, assembly GCF_008729295.1. Taxonomy (NCBI): domain Eukaryota; kingdom Metazoa; phylum Chordata; class Actinopteri; order Perciformes; family Serranidae; genus Plectropomus; species Plectropomus leopardus. The sequence continues at coordinate 35,311,290 of NC_056467.1, forward strand.
TCTTCAAGCCCAGCCCACATCAACACTAATGTGACCCTTCTTTCCAAATACAGACAGGGAATTTCTGTAACAGCCAGATTTATGCTTTTTGTTTGTTTGTAGCTCCGGCCATCTGTTATGATGACACTGCAGTCATGCTGAGATGCTAAGATCAACATATTAGAAGCAGAGTGGAGGCTTCTGGCACAACTTCACCATCTTCCAAGGTGCATGGAGAATGAATAGAGTCTAAGAGAGGGCTAATGTCGGAGTTCCACCGCTTGCTTGTGCGTTGCATTATGGCTCTGCTGCGGTTTTGCTCCGTGCTCCATTGTCTGTCAATCCCCACCGGTTGCACTGCCGGATCAGCTGGGGTGGCGAGACCGAGGAGTTCTCGCAGTAATTACAGAATCACACGCAGTATATCAGTATAGAAGAAAAAGTAATAACTCCACTCCGTGGATGTATTATAGTGAAGTCGATTCACTCCCATAACTCCAAATAAGTTGTTCCACGCCACTTCCTGTCTGTGGTTGTCCTTATAAAAGGATGTGTGGTGTACACCTCCATAATTAGCTTCTTTTCATCAGTGTTGCAGGTAATGACCTCCACAAATCTCTGACCTGTTAATACAGGCCTGGATCCGGTTATTGTGATGTTTTGTTGATGTAGTTAAGTGAAATACGATCAGACGTAAACACGGAGTGTTTTATTCTGAAAATTATCTAGATGTTTTAATTTGTATCGCCGTATGATTTCCTATTATCTCTGTGTTAAATTCGGCTAAATTTATGCAGAGTGATTTGGCATCCGGCAAAAATAGGAGGCTTGCGTATCTGATCCGCAAGCCTGGAAATTAACACAGAGACTAGAGTGTGATCTATTTGCTCCATCTGCCGTGACAGAGTGGAGCCGGACCGCAAACGGATCTGGTGGAAATTAGGGGTAAGAGCTCCGTCAACACTTATAACTTGAGGAACAACTTAATTTGAAGCGTTTCGGCTTGTGGCCTTCATCAGGGTCATCAAGAGACACATTACAAACATCATTTAAATAGGCAGACTTCAAAAAGAAAAAAATCAAAAGAAGGTAAAAAAAAAAGTATATAAATACAACCAATCATATAAATCCATATATATATACAGGCCAATAGATCACCTATAAAGGTGGGCTGGTTAGAAATTCATGTGAAACTAGACCAATAAAAACCTGACAAGTGGCGAGGGAGTGTCCTGCAGGAGACATGAATGTCTCCATATTCGGTCATGAGCTGAGAACCAGCAGCAGGAGGTAGTATTGAAGTGATCAATTAAAAGTGGAATGTGCAAATAAGATAAAAAAAAAGCAAAAGATATAATGAGAAACCAGTATGAATTAAAAAGGTATTGTCTTAAAACAATTAATTGTAAAAAAAAAACCTCACAAAGTCACACTTAAAAAACACAAAAATCTTCATCTAGAGGATGGAAGTATACTTTTTAAATAAAAAAATCCCAAATGCTTTTCTATTTTTTCTCATGAAATTGACATTACCACCTCTTTAACTTGGTTTTATCACTTCTATGCCTAGGAGGAACAAAGAAGAGGGAGGATGCTTCATTTCAGTAAAATGTCCTGCAACAGGTCTAGTGACATAATTCCTTTTAATCGCACTTCTGTGTTCAGAGATCCGTTGTTTTAGGGAGTGGGAAGTTTCACCAATATTTCCAAGAAACAATAAAAGGAAGAAAGGGTTTTTTTTCTGTGGTTCATATGGTGTTTTTTCTTCTAGGTGACCAACTAAAAGACAGGCAAAACTGCGTGCTATTTTAGTACCCATAGCGGTGCCTTCTTCAAGTAATATTCATAGTTCTTTAAGATATTCACCGGTTGAATCACCATGAACCTAGAGTTTGAAATACACTTCTACATGCACATACATGTTGCCGCTTTGCTGTGGACCTCCAGGTCTACATGTTATGCTCTAGGTATTTTGTGCATCTGCTCTATTTTATTCTAGGGTGCTGCTACTGTGACGTGCAAAAATGCACATGGTGGGATTACACTGCACGTGGTTATGTTTAGGGGCCGTTTACACAGTTTTTGCATGAAACATTAAACTTTTGTTGCAGTTCACATTCCTTTTAGATGCTAAAGAAAGCTTTTGGCGACATGCTCATTCTCAAGGTGAAGGTGGACATAGTTAGGGCAAGTAGTGCAAAATTAAGTACAAAGTTATAATGTTGTACAGCAGCTATGGCACACCAAGATTTTACAACATTTTTGCAACACATTACATCCATTTAAATCTGGAGAAGAAAATGTGCATCATCTATTGCCATCTATTGCCCCCCCCACTGCCAATGAAGACCCCTTTCTCCCTCCTGTAGCCTTTCCACAGAAATGAAATCCAGCCAGTGTTATTGAGCTGTGTTTAAGGTATTAAGTAAAGCCCCTTGGATCCATCCACTGTGCAATGATTCCCTGTAATTAAAGAGTGCACTGAGCCGACCGGGTCTCAGGGGAGAGTCAGCTGGTCACACTCTGCTCAAAAAGTCAAACACTGCCACAAGTCGAAGATCCGCTTTAAAGCTCATTAATCTAGCCCAATCTATTCGCTGGGAGGGCCCCGGGGGACCTGCGGGGGATTGGGCTGACCAGTATTCCCTGAAGCAATATTGTACCTGAAATCTTCAGGGAGAGGTAGAGCTCCTCTTGACTCCAATTTTTGTTTCATTAAATCACAAGGTGCTCTCCAGCATCGCACAGTAAAATGATGGACACTCAACAGTGAGTGCTAATCAGTTTGAAAATTGAATCAGTGATATTAATCTAATCATAACTAATACTGATCCTTGCATTTTTTCTGTATGGTGAAAAAGACAATGCAACTTCACAGCCAGAGATAAATGTAGTATCCTACAAACTGGAGCCTACTTAGTTGAAGTCAAATTAATTCTGAGGCTAGCTGAATAATAACAACCAGTAAAGACTGACAACTGAACATTTGCTAGTGATTTTGTGTATGTATATGGTGCTTTTAGACCTTTAATTGGGCCTTTTTTTTACTGTGATATTGTATACCTGTCTTGTCTTGTGTCACTGTGTGTGTGTGTGTGTGTGTGTGTGTGTGTAGTGTTTCTGCTGCAACACTAATTTCCCTTCATGGGTTCTGATTAAGACTGATGACAAGATATGTCTCTCCAAAATATACAGAAATCTAGCATTTATTACTTTCTGAGGGATCAACTTCACAACAGATTTATGTGACTTCATACCAAAAAGTAAAAATCTAAAAAGGGTCAATTTTTTTTATTTTTATTATTATTTTTTTTTTTACATTTTTTACCTACGACGGAGGATTAGGGCCACATTAAGGAAAAAAAAAAAAATTATTTACGAGATTAAAGTCATTAGTTACGAGAAAAAACTCATTATTAACGAGAAAAAAGTCATTATTAATGAGAAAAAAGTCATTATTTACAAGATTAAACTCATTATTAACGAGAAAAAAGTCATTATTAATGAGAAAAAAGTCATTATTTACGAGATTAAACTCATTATTAACGAGAAAAAAGTCATTATTAACGAGAAAAAAGTCATTATTAACGAGAAAAAAAGTCATTATTAATGAGAAAAAAGTCATTATTTACGAGATTAAACTCATTATTAACGAGAAAAAAGTCATTATTGTCATTATTTATGAGAATAAAGTCATAATATTCAAACCTGCTGCTTTTGGAGACACTTGTTAACATGAGGGCTACGGAGGATTTGGTTGAGTTGTATTTTAGGATAGGTTTCACAAACAAGGAGATACTTAATCTTTTGGCACATCAGCATCACATTATCATAAGTATCTTTAAAAAGAATATGCAAGAAACTGCATCTTTTCCGGCGAAAGAACCAGTCGGACTTGGAGGATGTTGCTGCTTTTCTGGAGGGGGAAATGGCTGGAATTGGTCAACTGCAGGGTTATCGTTGGGTGCATCTACGGGCTATTCAGAGGGGTTTCATTGTGTCTCAAGAAACAAATCCTCCGTAGCCTTCATTTTGACAATGGTCTCCAAAAGCAGCAGGTTTGAATATTATGACTTTATTCTCATAAATAATTACTTTATTCTCGTTAATAATGAGTTTAATCTGGTTAATAATGACTTTTTTCTCGTTAATAATGACTTTTTTTCTCGTTAATAATGAGTTTAATCTGGTTAATAATGACTTTTTTCTCGTTAATAATGACTTTTTTCTCGTTAATAATGAGTTTAATCTCGTTAATAGTGACTTTTTTCTCATTAATAATGAGTTTTTTCTCGTAACTAATGACTTTAATCTCGTAAATAATTAAAATTTTTTTCCCTTAATGTGGCCCTAATCCTCCGTCGTATTTACCAAATGGTTGATTTGGCCTTTTATGGTAAAGGCAGTAAAGCTAAGCTCATGAAATTAAAATTTACTATTTTCTAGGATAAAAATGAATTTCTAATCATCCATTATTGTTTAATGATGCATTTAATGTATTATGTACATTATGTATCTATTATGTATACAGTGAAAAAAAATAGGTTTGAGTATGATTTAAATCCATGTTTTACTCAATGCTTGAATTGTCCTTTAATGGTGAAAGTAGTGATGTAAAGATTTATTTTTATGAAATTAAAAAAGGATGAATATTTAACGTTGTTAACACCATTTATTTAATGTTAGTCCATTATATTAGTGGTAGAAGAAATACTATCAGTATAATCTTTTCACTAATTTCAAAGCACTATAAAAATGATGAATATGTGTGGAAATATTGTGAGTACTGGTGATACTACTAATTCCAGGGTCACAAATTGATAAATGTTAGTACACCAATATATTACAGTATTATAACAGTATATTATTTGTATTATTGAGACCTAAATGAAAACAAAAAAATATGGGGTTTGTTAAACAAACAAAAAACACTGATGTTTGTTATTGTAGCCACAATGACAATAAAATTCACACTTAAAATGTGTCCATAACTTTTTTTTCTTGGTGAGGATTTTTAAGGGTTAAAACTGTAGTTTGGGGGGTCAAGTGATGACGGCCTAGGAGACAGTCGTTTTTGCGGGAGCTCCGCCAACACCCTACATATTTTTTTTACATTCTCTCTTAACTATACTGCCTTTTTGTAGTGCTTGTGCTGTGGTATGACTCTTGACCATTTCTGGTCGAAACAACACCGAACAATGCCTAAGGGAAAGATTAAGTCTCGACAGCCAACTGACGACACGGCTACGGAGCTAGCCCAACATGGCAGCAAGCATGAAGAAGATGGCGAGGAGGCAGAACTTGAACCCGGACTCGCTAAAGTGCTGGACTTGATGACCACGAAACTAATGGTGGCTATTAACGACAAACTCGATCCTTTGGCTAAAACAGTCCTCTCTCATACTACCGAGCTGAACAGGGCTAACGACCGCTTGGACGAAGCAGAGGCTAGGATACTACAGGTTGAGACCGTTAACGAGCCGCAAGCTAATCGCATAACAGCTCTGGAGAAAAAAGTTGAATCCCTCCTTGACCATATTGACGATCTGGAAAACAGAGAACAGAGGAAAAGTATCCGCATCTTCAACCTGCCCGAGAAAATGGAGGGGTAGATGCTGTGGACTTTTTTGAACATTGGCTGCCGGATTTTCTTGACATGGATGCTAAGGGGGGCGAGTCAAGCTAGAACGGGCTCACTGCTCTCTAATGCCCAAGCCCGGGTCTGACCAACGCCCGCGCCCGGTCATCATTCGTTTTCACGCGTTCCCCGACAAGCAGAGAGTGACGGCAGCAGTACGGCGTAAAGCAGCAGGCGGGGATATTACTGTGGAGGGAAGAAAAATATCCTTCTACAATGACCTTTCCGCCGCAGTACTTCGCAAAAGGAAAGAGTTTAATGAAGCCAAACAATATCTTAAGCAAATCGGTGCTGATTACTCCATGCTCTTCCCTGCAAAGCTACAAGTGTCGCTGAACGGCACGAAGAAAACCTTCCTCTCTCCCACAGAGGCTCTGACCTTCACAACCAACGCAGCACGTCAGGAATGACGGATTCTCCGACCACATGAGAGCTAAGTGTGGACACTCGGTCGAAAACTTTTGCTTATTATTTAATAATCGGGTGTTGCTGCCCTGGTCAACTGGGTTATGTCACTTGCTTTGTTTTCTTTCTGTTCAGTTGGTGTGACAAACGCACTCGGCCCTAATGGAGATGGCTTACAGAACAGCAATTCCCCGCAATCTGGGGAAGGATCCCCATTATCCATCCTCTTTTCTTTTAACATTTTTTTTTCTTTTTTCTTTTCTTAACATGTGCAGTTTCTTATTGTTATGGTTCTGTGTTTCTTGTAGTTTATGCTCAGTACTGGTCTCTTACAGTTCAGTGTATCATCTCGTCGTATTTGGACATATTACATAAAAACATGCCCCTAAAAGCAATACAACATAATGGAGACTATATACAACTGCATTTTTGGTCATCTGTATGGATGTTCAATTTAGCTCATTATATCTTCCAACAGAATGATACCACCTTTTAAGTTAAAACTCTGTTCATGGAATATAAGGGGTTTGAGGGGTAATGTGAAGCGTAGAAAGGTTTACTCTTTATTGAAGAGGGAGGGAGTAGATGTGGCTCTACTACAGGAGTCCCATTTAGATGATAATGAGCATGTCAAACTTAAATACAGTTGGGTTGGCCAGGTGTACTTTTCCTCTTTTACTACCAGTAGCAGAGGGGTTGTTATATTGATACACAAGAATCTACCATTCCAATTAAAAAAGTGTATAAAGGACAAGCATGGAAGATTCGTGATTATAAATGGTGTCTTAAATGGTAAAGATATTACTATTATGAATCTTTATTGCCCACCTAATTATTCACCAGATTTATTAACTAAAGCATTTTCAGAATTTGCAGAAGTGTCATCACCACTGGCCTTGATGGGAGGCGACTTTAATTGTCTACTTAACCCTCGACTCGATAGACACCCCCCACGAAATTCTCCCCTGTCAAACCAGGCTAGAGCCCTCCTGTCAACTTGCGGGGAAATCAACCTGGTTGATACATGGCGAATATTACATCCATCTGATAGAGAATTTACCTTTTACTCCTCACCTCCCAAGTGCCACACACGGATTGATTATTTTTTCATACCCTAGACTGTGATGCAATGTGTATCTTCCTGCTCAATAGGCAATATTGTGGTTAGCGATCATGCAATTCTGCTCCTAGAATTGTCTCTTGACATAGAATTTACGAAAAGTAAACGCTTGAGATTTGACACGCGTCTCCTGAAAGACAACAAATTCATTTCTTATCTGAAAAGTGAATTTAGGATATTTCTCTCTATTAATTCACAATCTACCCACACAGACATACATCAGGGGTATAATTATTGCCTATTCAGCTTCAAAAAAGAAAAAACAATCAGAACAATACCTAAAACTTGAAAAAGAACTGTCAGATATTAAAAGTGCACTTTGTTTAACATCAGACCCGTTGCTGTTGCAGAGGAAATGTGCCATACAGGCTGCCCTAGACACTTTACTAACCCAGCAAGCAAAGAGTGCTCTTCTCTTCTCAAAGCAAAAGCTATATGAGTATGGGGATAAGCCCAGTAAATATTTATCTCATTTGACCAAAATTAAAACGGATCCTCAGGTGATTCATTCAATTTTAGATGCGAATGGCACCCGCCATTTTGATAACAAAAACATTAATAATACTTTCAGGCAAGTTTATGCTAAGTTGTATGAATCAGATCAACCACAGGGAGTCACAAATAGGATGGAATCATTTCTAGGGAGACCAACCCTTCCAACCATCTCTGATTCCCAAAAGCGTGAGTTAAATGTTCCCGTCTCCAGGGAAGAGGCCTTATTAGCACTTAAAGGCCTACAGTCAGGCAAGACACCAGGGCCTGATGGCTTGAGCAGTGGATTTTATCAGGAATTTCAAGATGTGCTTGTGGATCCCTTCTTGGAAATGTTGGAACATTCTTTCATCACTGATAACCTTCCCAACTCACTAAGAGAAGCCGATATCACTTTAATTTAAAAAAAATGAAAGTCCCCTGAGGACTGCTCAGGATACAGGCCTATTGCTCTTCTGAATCAGGACATTAAAATATTATCCAATATTTTAGCACTACGTCTCGAGAAAGTTCTACCTTTTCTCATCGGAGAGGATCAGACAGGCTTTATCAAAGGTAGGAGTTCTAGTTACAATGTTAGGAGGCTTCTACATATTCTCAATATTTGTCAGACACAGAAAATTGATAGCATGGTCATTTCATTGGATGCAGAAAAAGCATTTGACCGAGTCGAGTGGTCAAACCTGTTTAATGTCTTACATAAATTTAATTTGGGAGATAATTTCATCAAATGGGTCAAACTATTATATAAAAGCCCCATGGCCGCAGTCATCACCAATGGCTATAGATCTGACAACTTCCCACTTCATCGCTCAACACGTCAGGGCTGCCCTCTTAGCCCCGCCCTTTTTGCTCTTGCAATAGAGCCTCTTGCTGAGGCCATAAGGCAAGACCCTGAAATAATAGGCTTAAATGTGGGTGGGATTCAACATAAAATTTCTCTGTACGCGGATGACGTACAGAGACTGTATGTGCTGGAACCTGAAACTTCTGTTTCACGTCTTGTTGATGTAATCACTATGTTTGGATGTTTTTCGGGTTACAAAATCAATTTCTCAAACTCTTTGGCTATGCCAATGGGATGCCTTAGAGATAGAACTAACACACTACCGTCATTCCCATTTAGATGGTCCATTACAGGTTTTGTCTATCTGGGCATTAACATTACACCTTTGTTTCACGAAATGTTTAAAGTTTAATCCCCTCCTAGACTCCATAAAGAAGGACCTGAACAGATGGTCTCCACTCCCCTTGTCAATGCTCGGTAGAGTCTCCATCATCAAAATGAATATTTTACCAAGATTGTTATACCCCCTACAAATGATCCCACTACTCTTGGCAGGCAAGGTACTGAAATTGCTCAATGGATGGTTGAGTGACTTCATTTGGAACAAGAGACTCCCTAGTTCGAAGGGTGGTCTAGATCTTCCCAACATCAAATGGTATCAACTAGCATCCCATTTAAAATTTATAGCAGAATGGGTCAAGGAGGATTCTACCTCGGATTTGCTGAGTTTAGAAAAGTCACAGACCTCAGGCTTTTGGCCTTCAAAGACTTAAAGACAGCCAGGAGCCATTGCAAAAACAACCCTATAATATCTAATACATTATAAGCATGGTTTATTATGCAAAAGCTTGAAGGGAGGTCTGGACAAACATCTCCATTGGTCCCAATTCAGGGCAATCCTACCAGGCATGATGGATATTGGCTATAGCACTTGGGCAACTCAAGGGATAAAGAGGATGCGTGATTTATTTCAGGAGCATCAATGCTATCATTTGCACAACTTCAAGAAAAGTATAATCTCCCCAAACACGATTTTTTCAAATACCTGCAGATTTGGGACTTCATAAACAGGGAAACTACTCTCTCAATACTGATGCTACTACATCTGCAGTTGAACAATTACTCCTCCTTGGCCCAGCTAAGAAATGCATTACTCGCTTTTACAATGTTCTAAGCCAGACTGATGTGATAAATGTACAAGATGTTATGCAGACGTGGCAACACGAACTTGGTATAAATATTGATGGGGATAAATGGACTAAGATATGGTCTCAAACAAAGAAAATCTCTGTATGTAACCGTGCCAGATTGCTGCAATTCAAGATTATCCACCGTTTACAAATCTCTTCTAACAAAAGACATAAAATGAAGTCTCAACTCTCCCCTGCATGTTTAAAATGTAAAATCTCAGTGGGTACCTATACTCATTGTACTTGGTCTTGTCCTAAAATTCAAGCATATTGGATAGATGTTTTGCAGGATTTGGAAAAACATATTTGGCATTGTGTTATGCATGGACCCTCCTTCTTTAATCCTGGGTTACCCCGGTCAAGATACTATAGTGGATGCCAATTCTACCAGACTGTATAACATTCTTACATATGCAGCAAGGAAGAACATCTTTTTGTCTTGGATAAGCGACAAACCCCCCCAAATCAAACTGGCATAAGATAATTATGGAACGTTTTCCCCTTGAGTACCTGACCTGTCTGCTTCACTCATCAGAAGGACAGTTTATGGACATTTGGACTCCATACCTTCACTTTTCCAATTCCACAGTGACTTCAGTGCTTTCAAGTGTTGTCCTTGGCTAGCCTTTGTACTTTACCTCAGTACCTGTACAACACTGTACCTACAACCTGGTTATTTGAAACTTCTAGAACTGTGATCTGGGGTGTATTTCTTCTTTACTTTATTTATTTATTTTATTTATTTTTTTTTAATCTTGTGAAATATGTATGTGCACTGGCTGTCTAGACCAATGTTGTACTGTGCATTGTTTTCAATGTTATTTTTGTGTTTGTTATGTTAATATAAAAAGCTCAATAAACATATTTGAGAAAAAAAAAACAAAACTGTAGTTTGACATACGCATTTTGTTTTGACTTTTTTTGGGAACTGTATAAATAAAACTGACCCTGACCAGCAGAAGGTACCCAACTGTCCAATAAGGAGCCTTTCACCCCGAAGCCTTTAAAAATCTGCTGGATATCCAGTTCAGTTTGTTTGCAAGCTTTTGACAAAATCACAGGCCACTTAACCCAGAATAACATTTCATCAGGAGCTGTGAGTTTGCCCTGCAAAAAGATCCTGACCAAAACAGCATTCACTTCTCTGAAACAAGAAGACATTTCTGTAATAAAAAAATATGCCAAAGAAGCAAATTCACACTTTTTTTGCCAAGAAACAAAAAAAAAAGTAAGATAAAGAAAAAGAAGTCAAACAAACATCGCGTAATGTTACTAATTAATTTTCAAAATACTATCCCTTTCTGTACTATGACTTTTTTTCCCCACTCTGGGACTCTTTTTTTTTTTTTTTTTTTCAAAAGTTAAAAAATACCATCAATTGATGTGTCAGATGTGTCAGAGGGTCAGAAAGGTTTTGTGTTGCCCCAGAGCAGCAGCAGTAAGGATGAGTGAAATAACACAACTAATAATGGTGGATTTCTTCAATGTACTATTGTTTAAATAGGATGAAATAGAAGATTTTTTCTTGTTTTTTTTCACTGGATATAATTCACAAACACAAAATAGCAAAGAGGCAGAAAATGAAGCTCTACAGATGTGTGCCTTTATGTCTTGTTGTATTTACTATCTGATCTATATATCTGCCCTTCTGTCAGTGCTGATAGCAGCCGTCTGCATCCAGGGTCAGAGGGTAAGTTAGCTGCTTTTATCTCATACTAGGAGGTACGATTACAGCAGCCCTGATCTGGGAGGCTTTGTTTCAAGTGTCAAACAAAATCTGACCTGGTATAAAACATGTCTGACACCCCAGTGCTACAACATTTACACTCCAAAGTCCTTTAAAAAAAAAAAAAAAAGTAAAAATACAGAGCACAGGATGCTCCTGCTGCCATGCTGTGTTAAACAAACTTAAGGGTCAACAAAGATACACTGCTGGAGTCTAAAGGACAACACACACCCTGTCAGACTGCAAAAAGCTTTTACAGATGTGTAGTGTATGATTGGTGTCTTTTCGAGGAACACAAGACAGCTCAACAGGCACACAACAGCCTATCAGGATCTTTTATCTTGAAACAATGGAAATGTTTTCTTACTAAGTGTATTAAAACTAAATCAAGCTTCTATGTCACATGGCAATGTTTCCTCATAGGATTTGTATGATAACCTACTAAAATGCACACACACTAGTTCGTATGATATCCTACAAATTAGCACCCTACAGATGTTACATCCATAACGTTGTGGCTGCTGTACAGAAGTCAAGAAATTATGTTTGTATATTACTAATACTGTATGTTTTGCTTAAGATATTAGACGTAAAGTTAATTTATGTATGTCTTGTGTTGGCTTAAGGTACAAAGAGTTAAAGATGCGCACATCCATAAAAACGCTGAAGAAGTTGCTGGAACCTCATTAAAGTGCAATCAATGAACAGAGAAAGGTTTGCACACTTCAGCTCCCTTTACAGTTTTTTTTTATTGAGATACTCACACATGCTCTTCTTCATGTGTCTGAAGAGCAGGTAACTCAAAACGTCACTGGTTTTGTGAGTATTTCTTGGTAACGTACCCATTTTTCGCTGTTTACACTCACACAATACATACTCAATGATGTTGCTTTTTGCTTCTTTCATAAAGAGCTGGAGCCCTAAGGAAACCAAGCACTGTTTATATTGTATTATGACTTTCTGGAGGCCATGTTGAGTCCCTTTTTGGACTTCCCTCATGTAGCAGTATGGTTGTAGCTGCGCGGTGCCTTAATTAGTGCAGCAGGATCAGCATGTCTCTGCTGGGGGCGCAGTCTATAAAGGTGGGTGGTTGTGCCCTGGGAGCTCTCTTGCCTCGAAGCTTCCGGGTGCTCCGCTTCCACCAGTAGTTTCACCTGATCGCCTCGCGGCCGGATCGCTCAGCTCGCCGATCCCGGGTATGTGCGGTGCTGCATGGTTCTGTGTGCTTTTCATAAAGTTTTGCGGTCATCATCAACATTGGCTCTTGTCTCTCATGCAGTGCCTGGACTTGGGTCTTCCTCTCCCTTGTCAGCGTTAATCGCTGGGCGGCGAGCGTCTCTCCCCTGCACCTCATCTCGCGTGCTGCAGCGTGGGAGAGTGATCCGCGGTCTGCCACGTTTGTAATTATGCCGCTGTGGCGCAGAGTGCTTCTCTTCCTCACTTTGTGATGTTCATTCAACTCCTAACGGTATGTAGACATCGTGATGCCAAGTTACCGGCATAGTTAATTTATGAAATAAAAAATATGTCTTTCAATGGCAGGGTACACGTGTGTGCGATCCCTTCCACCAGCTCTAACGCCGCCTCCCTCGCACGCCGCGTGGGCCGGCTGCTGTTTTGCGTGCCTGTTTGTGTGGCGATTGTGTTATTTCCATTCATCCAACTCTACGTCTCCAACCCTGCTGTTACTGGCACTCATTAAGGTGATTGCTGTCCCTATCCTGGGTTGTGCATATCTTAACCTTTTCCTAAGCATGGACTGAAGTTTATTAGTAATAGTTTCTTTTTCTTTACTAGTGTGTTGCATGTGTACTGGGGTTTAGTTACTTTTGATAGTTGTTATTTTATTTTTTTGCTTTATGTTTGGGTTGTTTTGCATGTTTGTTTTGGCTTACTTATCCTTGATTATTTTTCTTTGGTTGCCTTGCATGTTTATTTGGGTTTATCAGTTTTGATGAATTCAACATTATTTCTGATTATCTTTATTTGCTTTGGATTGTTTGACAGTTTTCTTTGCTTGCATGTGTTGGGTTTTGTTAAGCTATGTGGGTTCATTAATTTAACCCTGATGTAAAACCCAATTTAGTTATTTGTCCTTTTTTTTTGTGTATTTTGCGTGGGGTTTTGTTAATTTATGTGTGGTTCATTAATTTAACCCTGATGTAAATCCTAATTTAGTTATTTGCCTTTCTCTTTGTGTATTTTGTGGGGTTTGTTTAGGGGTGAGTGCGTGCGTGGTGTGTGTGTATAACGATTTTATTGAACTGTGTTAAGTAAAATAATATATTGTTAAATAAAATTAACTTAATTTTTTACGCTGGACCTGGTCTCAAGCTTTCATCAGTGAATGAACTTGTGTGCTTTAACTACTGTGGAAAGGGTTAGTACAATTCTCCAGGTGAAAATTCCTGGGGTGGCGTTGTCGGTAACTGATAATTAATTTGTCAAATACTAATTCCTCTAATAGCGGTTTGGGTGTGGTTGGCCTGATCAAAATTCTCAGGTACTCAAGGGGAATTCCTGATCAGAATTATTAAACTTTGTCCATTATTCAACCTAACACCCCCGCCCCCGTGTCGCCACACTCACATTTTTCAGCTACATCAACTTTGTCTATAAAAATGGTCTGAAATGTCTTTTTCTGTCATTTTACAATCTGGAAAAAATTTGATCCACAAAAACAGATGTGTAAAGTTCATTTTTTAATGTTATAATGTACTTTTTTGATAAATTTTTAATAAAAAGTTGCTAAAATGCAAATGTTACCTAGGAACAACATCATACCACTATGGAATCCCACCATGGCAGTTCTTGATTTTGTGTATTCAGGTTTATATACTGTTCAAATGTATAACAGTCATCATAATTTTATTTTTAACTCAACAAACTGACCCAGAAAAGTTTTATGTTAGTTTCATTAAAGTTCAGGCTATGACAGTGTATAAATTACTATAACAATTGACTTTGTGAGTCCAGACTGTATGCATTGATTTTACTCATATTTTTCTTTCATTTACAGGATGACTGCTATACTATTTTAGTCAAAGAAGAGGGTAAGATCATTAGATGAATCAGAATTTGGAAGTTTGGAAGACGACAAGCTGCCAGCAACCCAAGCAGAAACACAGAAAGAGTGGCAGGAAAGTCACACACCAGGACACTGAAAACAGGCATCTAAGTGTGAAATAAATAATCTAACATTGACATATAACTCATTACCTTGTTTGAAGACGGTTATGATAGTTTGGTTTGGTAGGTTGTTCATGTAAAGTTTTCTAAAATTTATTTCAATTCAATTTTATTTATAAAGCCCATTATCACAAAACACAGTTTGCCTCAGAGGGCTTTACGACATCCCTCTGCCCTTAGACCCCCACATTCTCTAAAGAAAAACTCCCCCCAAAAACCCCTGTAACAGGGAGAAAAAAAATGGTACCTCAGGAAGAGGTACCGAGGGATTCCTCTTCCAAGACGGACAGACGTGCAATAGATGTTGTAAATAACAATAAAATTACAGTAATGACAAAAAGGAAAGAGAAAGAGAGAGGGGAAGAGAGAGGAGGAGAGGGGGAGAAGGGGAGAGATGCACAGCAATAATGGTAACAATAGCATATCATATAACAATAGTGATAGACGTAAAATTACTAAATGCACTCTGTGATGGCATGTGATGTTATGTGCAAATATCTTAGGTGTTGATAAGAGTCCCCATGCATATAGTAGCGGAGGCATGACGCATAATAACGGCAGTAGAAGGCCGCATTGAGCAGGATCACGGCATCTGCGCAACTAAGGCCACGATCAAGGCAAGCCGGAGTTACAGCATCAGTGCAGATTTGAGATTTGATTGTCAGTGGTGTCAAATGCAGCACCAAGATCTAATAGGATCAATGTGACCAGTCCTCTATCAGAGGCAATCAATAAGTCATTAGTAATTTTTACTAGTGCAGTCTCCTTACAATGATGAACTCTGAATCCTGACTGAAAGTACTCAAATAAACTATTATCTTGGAGAAAATCACAAAGCTGATTAGCAACTGCTTTCTCAAGAATTTTAGAAATAAAGGGGAGATTATATTAGATCGGTCTATAGTTTGTTAAAACCTCTGGATCGAGAGTGGGCTTCTTTAGAGGGGGTTTAATAACAGATACTTTAAAAGATGGTGGTAAATAGCATGTTAATAAAGACATATTTATTATATCTAACAGAGAATTGTTAATTAAGAAGAAAACTTCCTAAAGTAGCCTAGTTGGGATGGGGTCTAACAGGCATGTTGATGGCTTGGATGCGGAAATCAATGTAGAGAGCTGGTGAAGGTCAATGGGGGAAAAACGGTCTAAATAAACATCAGGCCCTACTGTCATATCCAAATTACCTGTGTCTGTTGTCAGGTTGGTTGAGGGCAAGAGATAATGGATTTTATCTCTAATAGTTGTAATTTTATTACAACTGTTAGAGATAAAATCCAGAGATAGAATTTAGAGATACAATCCAGGGTAAAATCAACTTAAATGGATGCGTCACATCCATTTAAAGAAACTCATAAAGTCATCACTACTGATGACCAAAGGAATACAAGGCTCTATAGTGCTATAACTCTGAGTCAGCCTTGCTACAGTGTTGAAAAGAAACCTGGGATTGTTTTTATTTTCCTCAATTAATGATGAGTAATAGTTTGCTCTGGTATGGCACAGGGCCTTTCTATACATCTTAAGACTGTCCTGCCAGACTTTAAAATATGCTTACACTTATTAACACATTCATTCCTACAGGCTGTTCTACTGTGTTGTTGCTTGAGGGTAACGATCGGACTTGGAAAAGAGTTAATTTTTTAATGTTTTTCAATATCAAATCGCATGAATTTTTTTTCATGTTTTTTTTTTTTTTTTGAAAATTTCTTTAAATTGTGTTTACTTGGACTATTTTAGGACAAAAGACATTACAAACATGTTTTTACCACCTGGTGAGTTATGGTACTATTGACATTCTTACTTATCATTGTATCATTAATGTAATATGAATGGTAGTGGTGTTCCTCATTATATTGATAAAAACATATTTCATGCAGCATTACTTTTGTTACAAAACTTTTCCTGTTGCAGGAAAAGTAGTTGTATATAAACCACATATGTTTCAAAGTGGTAGGTCAAGTTTCAAGTTACAGAAAAAAATTACATCTAATGCATCTTATTTATATACAGTATAGGTAGTAATAAAATTTTTATTTCAACAAAATTTCAAATTGTGTCTAGTTGAGCTCATTTGTATGAGGGCTCCCCTCTTCCTGCAGTGACACGGAGAAAACCATTGAATGTCATCTCAGCAAACATCTGTCCATCTCACACAGGTCCAGTATGAGCATGTTAAAGTTGTCTACACCTCTGTGGACCGGCTGTCACCTCTTGTTGAGTGTGTGAGACAGAACAGGAGGCTGAACAGGGAGAGGCAGAGACAAAAATGGCAGCTTTAGTCGGCAAACAACTCATCAACCCAGGGGTGATGGATAAACACCAGATATTGCTCTCTCCTTCATCTCGGGCCGAGCGTGGCTCAGTCAGTCTGTGTGGCCTCCAGAGAGACTGCAGCTGTCACACTGTCTCTCTTGAGGCCAATTGAAATGGTGTGACCTTGAGAAAGTAGATTTAACTAATATGTCAGCTGAGGGCCAAGCAGGGATTTCACCTTCCTAATGGAAAGCTTCCAGAGCGCCGGCTGAGTGATAGCTCGGCGGAAAGTGCCACCATTTGGATTAATAAAACACTAGGACATTAGGAATGAGACTGATAGCCTCTCCGCCTGTGTACACCAGTAAGCAGATAAAATGTGTGCAGCAACACACAGATATGCACACACATAATGCCTGAAAGACACCGGAGCAGTCTTTAAATCGTATCACAATGTTGAAAATATGACACAAATTTTACACAGTTTGCTCCAAAATCATCAGAGCACACTTGCTTTCTCACAGTTTTTGTCAAAAATCTACACACACACCATTAGGAGAATCTCTGCCCGAAAGACAATGAGCTCATACATGTGGCATCAAGGTCAAATCAAGGAGTCAGTACTCAAAAGACAAAACAAAAAAAAAGAAACAAAAAAAATCACAGCAGGATTTTTAGAGAAGAGAGTCATGACTGCCTTATAAGTCAATTTGGGGTCTCAGGACTGAATTTGCAGTTCATCTTGTTTTTTGACCTCTAAATAAATATTCAATATATATCAGCTGCAACAGGAAAACCACTGACAAGTAAAGTGAATAATATTGATCATCTTGTAACACTGCATGTACTTTCTGGGAAACCTTGGGTCCTGGTATTTATGTAGATACAACTTGTCCGTACCACCCAGCCAAACACTGTTGCAGACCAAATACACCCACTCATGACAACAGCAGTCCCTAATCGCATTTGACCAACCCAGGAGGACAATGTGCTGATCCAACACATTCTCATCTCTCACATATGTAGTGGATTTCCACATCTTTATATTACCGTCTCAGTACGCTGCATGTACAGACGCTGCACGTCCAATGTTGATGCTGCACGTCCGTTGGTGACACTGCACGTCCACTGTTGATGCTGCACGTGATTATGTTTAGGCAACATAAGCACATTGCAACCAACGCCGGGATGTCAACAAATGCACATGCTGACACAGATAGTTAGGATTAGGCAAAAACAGGCACATGGTAAGGTGTAGAAAAAAAACCATCACATTCATATGGGAAGCAAACACAGGACTCCTGCATGAATTCCAAGGTTTGCTGGATCCATCCACTGCCCCTCCCATCCACCCTATAGGCAGCCTCGTGTCCATCGTATTATGTTTTTACTGGCAGCATTTAACCTGACACTGTCCTGCTGCACACCATGGGACGTGACAGGTGCCATCCGGCTGCGAAAGTTGGCTTTTGGTGTCAGGATCCTACACCAAAATCACTGCAAAAGTGATGGTATTTGACAACTTCAGAGTGCGAATCGGGCTGGCTATGCCACATCACAGCAACTGCAATGACATGATCTGAGGAATCTGACAAAGAGCTCAAGGCGTCAAACTGGCCTCCAAATCCTCCATCTGATAAAGTTCACCAGACCTAAAGGATCCCCTGCCAACACTCTGCAGCAAGACACCATAGGATATCCACAGAGTTCCACCATGGACCAAACATGACTCTGACCTTTTGAGGCATGGATATTAGATGGGGCGGGGCTGTGGTTCAGAGGTAGAGTGGCTCAGAGGTAGAGTGGGTCGTCCTCTAATCAGAAGGTCAGCGGTCCGATCCCCAGCTCCTCTGGACAACATGTCAAAGTATCCTTGGGCATGATACTGAACCCCAAATTGCTCCTGATGCTGCATCATTGGAGTGTGAGTGTGTGTGAATGATTACTGAGTAGCAGGTGGCACCTTGTATGGTAGCCTCGGCCACCAGTGTGTGTGTTCGAATGTGTGTGTGAATGGGTGAATGTGACATGTAGTGTTAAAGCGCTTTGAGTGGTCAATAAGACTAGAAAAGCGCTATACAAGTATAGTCCATTTACCATTTACCATTTAGACCACTGAGGTACTGTAACATCTCACTGGTGTTCAAACAGAGACATTAGTTTTAACATTGTGGCTAACTGGTGTAAGTTACCATGTTCTAAATAGATTCATGGCTGTCTATGACAGATCCTGACATCACTGTAAAAAGCATTTTATGCTGATTGTAACAAAGTGTGTATGATGTTTGTGTGTTTCTTTTTGACTGAGAGCAGAAGCAGTATTATGTTTGTGGTAAATTCTGTCAATTGGCAGACAGGTCTTAGGGGTGTAGTTGGAGGAAGGGGTCAGTTTTGAATCTGTTCCGAGCACATTATCTGTGTTTTGTGACATCATGAATATAAATAAGCATAAATACAATAAGCATTGTATCAGCGGTGCACAACTCCACCACCACCACAACCCTGACTCAACTGTTCACAAACCTCTGTTTAAAGTGTAGAGATACAGTACAATAGGTTGTATGTTTGTTCAGAGTTTAGTTCACAATGTAACAGTCTCTTTTTCACCCTCTATTGATTTTCATATGGATTCCTGCAATTTTATTGAGTTGATCTGTTTTGTACACCAGCATCTATTGCACATCTGTCCCTTCTTAATGAGGGATTCCTCCTCAGTCACCCTTCCTAAGGTTTCTGCCATGTTTTTCCCCGTTAAAGGGTTTTTATGTGGGAGTTTGTCCTTATTTGCTGTGAGGGTCCAAGTACAGAGGGATGTCATGTGCCATAAAGCCCTCTGAGGCTAGTTTTGATTTGTTATATTGGGCTTTAAAAATAAAACTGAAGTTGCAACTTCAATCAAACTGCATCTTTGGAACACTACGGGAAATTTCACATGAGAAAATTTCAGAAAGTATGTTTCCATTTATTTTGTGTATTTTATTCTTGAACAACAATGTTGATCAAAATTTGTCCTCAAATTTGCACAATTAGGAAGTGCACATCACTGTCTCATTACATCAAAAGGTTGGTCAAACACTGAGAAGTACAAGCTTCATGCTTCTCAAGCACATACAATGAATTAACATCTCTGAAGGGCAACACCCACCTCAGAACTCTTCCTGTTTTTATATCCTGCCCATTAATTAAGTGAACTTGATGCAGATATTGCTTCCTTTCCAGATTTCTCTAAACTCCAGTGTCCTTGGATTGAAGGTCACCAAGAGTCAACCAGAGTTGACTCGAGCAGACTCTCTCTCCAACTGACACTCACCTCTTTTTCAGACAGGAGGAGCACTAAGACAGCAATCCATCAGCCCTAATATGTTTGAGTCACACGATCAATAGAGCCATACAGCATATGAGCTAAGAAAAGAAGCTCTTAAATGAATGCAAAGCAGACAAGAGTATAACTGCCTGGAGCAAAGAGAGGTCTCCCTGCTATTAATATGAGCAAAGCAGACATCTCTAGGAAGAGTCTGTTTAATTTATATCTTCTGCTCCCAGCCATTATAGACTCTAACTCAAATCTACAGGGAAATAAAAGTCTGGATGGTGCTGACTGTAAAATATATCCAAGATGTCAATAGAATTACTGTTTCACAGCTATAATTCTGAAGATCTCCATGCAGCTTTTTGCTTTGGGGCTAGGTAAATCTAGTCCTCCATCAGGGCTGATGATGTTTTCCCCAAACATGGCGCAGTAAAGCTATTTGAAGCCTCTCGGTAATGATAAAGCAAATGGCTAATGGTGATTGTGGCGGCATTACCCACAGCCCCACCAATCATAATCAAGACGGCGCTGATTAACATGCCGTGCTCCTGCATAAACAGATGCCGGTGTTGGCTAACTACAGAAAGGACTCTGCATTAAATAATAATTATACTCACTAGGATTGATTCAGCTGCTGTGCTCCATGACATTTCCAGAATGCTAAATCGGCAGATCTATTGTATGTTTTAAGTATTAACTCAAATTGGGTTCTTGTTGTACTCTGACCTTTTTGATTCTTCAAACATCTAAAATCATTTTATTCTTGCTTTAGTTCAAATAAAAAAGATGAACTTACCTAAAAACCATACAAGACCATACAAAAAAATAGCTCAATCTGACTGGTAACTGAAAAAAAGGAATGACCTTTTAATCTAAAAGGCTTTGTCAAACATTTCAAGCTGACTTAAAGTTTAACTTAAAACATTAAAATCCCATTTAGATAATTTGAAAAAATGGTTGGAACAACTTTATTTCTATGAGTTAACTTAAATCGTGTGTTCAGAAGTGCATAACACTTAGAATTAGTTTAGATAATGTGGAAAACTTAGATGGAACAAATTAACTTGTAAGGATTATCAACTTAAAAACCTTTGTTCATAATTATTGTAGCAGTTATTAATAACTACGTCAGAATTTGGATTTTGCACTCACTAAAGTAGACGGGGCACCATTCTCCATTTAGGAGAAAAATAAATTTTAAATTATAACAGTTTCGAAACATGTTATCACTTTAATCAATCTCACAATCTGTACCGTTTGACCCGTATATATTGATCTTGTTTCTCTCATGAAATAATATCCACAGACAACGACTTGGCAATAAATGAAATATTTTATTTAGGCTAGTAAAATGATGAGTAAATAGGGGAAGGAATATGGCATATAAATGAAATTAAACAAATTAAAGGGCAAAGTAATGTATATTCAGGTGATGTAAATGATTAATTATGGATGATAGTGGGTAGAAATATGTGATCGTCTAAAGCGTGGATGCGCACTGAACGGTAAATTAGAATTTAGAAATTTGGCATTAAAGCTTCACTATACAACATCAACTCTGAATACTAGAAGATGCTATTCTGCTACTACTTTTGCCGACTTGAATAGAGCATCAAAGAGATTTACAAAAAAAATGGCTTCAAAAGTTAAAGTTCAGCAAAGCTCTGGTGAGCAGTTGCGGCTTCTCTTGTAAAATTAAAGAAAAAGAAAAAGGGTGTGAGTGAGGATACATGAGAAGCACCGCGGTGAAAGGGAAAATAGAAAGAAACACTGAGCTGAGAGCTCACTAAGTTTTAATCTATGAATTTTGGGCTCTGAATAGGAGGTAGGGTAGCGAACCTTCGCGCCAAGCGACCGCACATCTGCCGTTTAGTTTTAGAGGACCTAACGTTATTTAGGAGACATTTTTTTCTTGTGGCTACTTTGTGATGGATTACTCAATTTGACCCGTTACATATAAAGTCATGTATCTCATCACCACTATGGTCCCATTGCAGTAATTACAAAAACATGCTAGGAGACCTAAAGTCAACTATAAATGTAACACACAGCTTTGAAGATCCTTGGTTTGATCTTACTAAGTAATCACACGTAACATATAGTTATTCAATGGACTATAAAGAACTTGGTATTTACTTAGATGTAGGATTACCGATTAACATTATACAATGAATGTAAAACAAGATAGAACTATAAAGTTGATAATTATGAGTAACCAAAGCCACTAGATGGCAGTATAGCTCCATCACAGTAAAGGAATAAACCATGATTTTACCTTACTCCCTTATATTAAATAATAAATGGGAGTTCGTTCTACTTTTAAGTACTACTACTTGTCAAAACACAGAAATGAACTTTGACCTACTAGCAGAAAGAAGGGAACAAGGTATACCTTAATTCACAATGGTCCAAGTGGTCATGTTAAATGTTGGTCTTAACAAAAAAATATGGAATGAGTTTACAACATGTCCTGCCTTTGTCATCTCAGCAGGGGGGAAGAGGACAGGAGAGGGGAGAACGTGTGTTTGTTTGTCGGTGTACGTGTGGACTGAGACAACAGAGAGAGAGAGAGAGAGAGAGAGAGAGGTAGACAGAGAGGTACACTTCAGAATGTGGTTCATCATTTATTCCTTTGTGTGCTCCTCTGGGCCTTTTTGGGAAAATGTGTCGCCAGTCCACTACACCAAACTTCAGTCTTTGTGTCAAAGAAAGGTGACAAACGACTGTTCTCGTATGTCCGAATGACCTCAGGAGTTCATTTGGATGTCTTAACACCCTGATGTGAACTAGAAGAGACCCCACAAAACTCTGAAGTTGTCAAACTCTCATGGCATCTTGAGCAGGAAAGTGTCAAAGACTGACACTTTTTGTGGCTTAAAAGCAGAAACCTGTTTGCAGATGTCCACTGGGAAGTCTCAACAAAGTTAATTTAGAACCCTCGGTTAACTCCTCTGGGTTCATAATACTCTCTTCTTCTCCTGACGTGTCCCCCACTCGTATAGGGAAAGTCGAGGTCTGGAGTTCCCCAGAGGGAAAATGTAAAGATTGTTATTTTATTATTTTTAACATTTCAATCTATTGTTTGTACTCTTATCCCTTCATTTACCCATCTACTATTCACGGTATTTTATTTCTTTACTTATATATCTATTCCTTTATTCACCTTCATCTATAGGTTTTATCCTGCATCTGGTATTTATTCACTTATGGTGGCATTTTCTCAGTTCCCAGCTTTGATGAGTACACCTATTTTAATTATTTAATTTAACACAAAGTCTTGCTTTTTTACTCATGTGCTTGTGTACTCTGTGTGTGTCTGACTGATTGATTAATTACTTGATTCCTCAAGTTTTTCACATTATTCAAAAAGAATTTTAAAGTGTTATGTACTGTTACCATAACTATGAACTTGTAAAAATTAAATTGGCCCAACATTTTTTTTCCACATTATTGAAAAGGAATTTTTAAGTCTTAACCTAGATCAGAGAGCAGGTGTTACTAGTAAATCCAAAAGCGAAAGATAACAACCCTTCTCAAGAATGAATTTTGATGTATATGCATCACATTCTCATTCTTGCAGAATTTGACTTGTAAATATAAAAATAAAAATAAAAATGAAAAAAATACACTGCACTCCATCCCAAACAGTTCTTACAATACAGTGCATACAGCAGTCACACACTGTCAACCCTGGAATCAGGCTCATAGCTTAGTACATCAGTCTGAGAGATATGTCCAAACACTTTGAGAATACCACATGAACAGTAGAATGACTGATGTTTTAAGTGGCTTTGCATACATGCTGCAAGAGTGCCACAAGAGTGATGCTGAGAGCCCCAACACACTTAGCCTAATACAACTGATTTGTAATACTTATTTAAATGTGTTACTCACAAAAATAATTGCATGTTTAATCAATGCTATACATTACATGAATAAAGCAGGATAATGAATTCCTTCACAGAGGAGACATAAATTTGCAGCAACCTGTACATGAAGAGTGGAGAGAGTTAATGAAGTAGCAATAACTATTAGCATGTTTTACACTTGAGATTACCTTAAAAAACATTCCCCGTGTTTCTCAGTCATTTTTCTCAGAAAGATAGGACAGTCTGTGCATATTTTATGCAGTGTGCCTGTCACAAACACCTGGGAGTTTCATTCAAATGAAGCAGTGCAAAACAAGTCATCGTTATTTTGGGGTAAATAGGGTCTTTGTTATTATGTTATTAAATCAGTGTATGTTATTAAATCAGTCCGCATATAACTATAACTATAACTAACTATAAATTGATATGGGTGATTCTTATCAGTTGTACACAGCTGCATAAGAAAAGATGTTGAATACAAATATAAAATAAAAATTTCATAGACAACAAGAGGAAATAAGCATTAAGGCTGTATTTGTCCACTTGTGCCCGGTATTCCTCAGGGTTCCATTCTAGGTCCTTTTCTGTTTCTATGCTTCTTGAATTATCCAGAGAAATAACATATTCTTCATTAATTAGCATTGATCTCTGCTTTAACATGATCATGCATGACTGCTGTTGTTCAATTAATTCATTCTGTTCTGAAGGTAGTGGTTAATGCAGTAATGAGCCTTTAATTACATGTACTTACATACATACATTTTTTTACTTTTACTGCTCTGCACAGATAAACTGAATGGATTTTAAAAACTTTGCTCATACTAGCTAGTTCTATGTTGTCTTGCACCCAATTCATCCTTTTATGGGCTGATGGATCAGGCTGCACCCTGAAATGCCACAGTATGGATTCATTTGTTCAAACAAATACTACAAAAGATCACATTTTATCCTTAACTCTCAGAAACCTATGCAATTTGACTTGATTTCTTTCAAAAACATGAAGCATGGCTGTTAGCAACTACAATACAAATGACCCCAAAATTGGTGAGAAAATAATAATAAAAAAATGCAAAAAAAAGAATAAAAAAATTAAATAATTTTTTTTTTCTGTAGGCTTATTTCAAACACATAATTATGAATATAGATTTATTTATATTTTTCCTTAGTTATTTGATGATTTCCAATTGACTCTCTCTCTCTCTCTGTCTCTCTCTCTGTTTAAAATGCAATGTTCAGGTCCTTTGTCTGTCACCTTTTACTGATGTTTTTTGCAGTTTGCAAGAAATTTTTGATTTTATTTTTTTCCCCCTGTGTTTTTGAAAGAAATCAAACCAATGCGTTCACATTTCAAAGGTTTAAATAGTTGAGAAAGGTGTCTAAAAGCAGCACAAGAAAACTGATGTCAATCCAGGTTTGGAAGGATTAAGGACATTACTATCATGGAAAAAGCTCAATGAGGCAATAAGACTCTGAAGTTTCTGTACTTTTATCTTCTATCCTTTATATAAATGCTATTGGCAATCTATTTATAGATATTAACCCTCTCACAACTGACCTCCCACTGGCGGCCTCAGGGAGTTGTTGTTTTCATAATGTTGTTTAAAAGTGATCTAAAATAAAAACTACAATAGCTAGACCATCTTCTGTCTTTTGAGCTATAATGTTGTTCGCCTGTGCTAACATCATCCCGTTATGCTACAAACAATCCAAAACATGCAGTGGCGCCATAGAAGCAGAAAAGCAATAGGAATTATTTTTTTTGCATATAAGACACCATTTCAATACCTTTATTAATTATTATGGTTAACTGACTTACATAACCATTTAGATTTTAGGTTGTACAGATTTTAGGTATATTAAATTAAAATAAATACTAATACACTAGGGAAATATTTCTACTGCAGACCAATCACAACACCTTTGCAGTCTGTGCATAAAAATGAACATATTTCAAAAATTAAAAAAAAAAAAAAAATAGTTCAACTTGCTCAGCGTGTTGAGACATTTTGTCTGTTTCTACAATTTTAAATCTTTTGGGTCAATATTTTTTGTGTTTATTTTTTAAAACTCATTAAAAAAAGGACATTTGGTTTTTGCATTTTTTAAATTTATGATAATTTCTATACCTTTATCAAATCTATGGTCTGTTGATTTACAAAACATTTTAGCTTAAGTTGTGTAGGGATATGGCACATTTTAAAATACTCATAGGGTTAATGAAACTATTGATACATACATTACGTACATTTAAACACAGTGGTTGGCTGTCTTTTTGTTTTCCTATGTTATTTTTTAGACACTTTTGATCCTTGATGGTTTCTTCAAATACAGCCTATGGAGTATGGTCCTCTGCTGACTGGCGGTACAAAAAACTCTATATAAACTATAATGACATCAACACTGGCACAGTATTCCACTGCTCTCCACATTCCTTCTACAAATGATAAGCGCTAGTGACCCAGCTGAAACAGATCAGTGGTTTGGCTCTAATGACATTTTAATGGGAAACTAATGGAGGTTTCTGCAGACAGACTTCAGTGGGTTCAGTGTGAGGTCAATGAGGCATGAGAAACAGGCTAATTGCTGCTTCATAAAGGCTGTGTATAAAAACAGTTATTGTTCTGCTCGACCCTCTCTGGATGGATTTTATGACAGGTTGATGTTTTATGCTCGTTTGTGTGACACTGTGCTTACTGATGCAAATATTGAAGTTGATTACGTGTAATGCAGCAATACCAACATATAAAAATGTTTTTTAAGGTTTATGGAAGGCAAGGCAATTCTAAAACCATCTTTTCATCTTGACAGGTCCTCCACTTTAACAAGGCCAGATTATAGGAATTAAAGATTTTCTATTAAACATTTTTCAATTCAAATCTGTTTTTATATCTATTGAATAGCTCATAAGGTTAAAGAGAAATGTGAGGATTTATTTATTATTTAGGTTTCACAGAAATTATTATATTATTAACATGATTTTATACATTTTTAAGCAATCAATAATGGCATAAAAATGGTGGTTTGAGTAAATACCCTTTTCAAACATCTTGTTAGATGACACTTCATTAAGGAGTTGCTTTTCCCAAAGCATATTGGACCTCATGCAAGAAATGATATATGAACAAATGTTATCTCATTTTTTGATCGTATCCAGGATTTGTTCTTATTTTGTTAGTACCTACAGAGTTTTGGGATTCACAAATGTTTTATTATTTTGCTCTGCTCTGGGGTATGAAAACAATTTACGAGTGGTTAAGAGCACTCTGACAGAGATTAGAGAAAAAAAAACTTTTTTTGCAATGGCCAGAAATTGTTGCCCAGTGGAAAGAAATTAAGTTTTACACTTGAGGAACATTCAAAAATGCATTAATATCATTTAATCAAATATATATGATGATTTAGATTAATTATATTGGGTGGATTATTTAATTTCAGGGGTAAACCTTTTTGTAGGTATACTTTCACTTTTTTTTTACTTTTACTATTCCCTTCAGTGCATTTCCCTGCAATCACATTTACTTCAAGTTTATTGAACAGTAGGTCGACGTTAGGTTCACAGAAATACCAACGTATTTCAAGCACAATGCAGTTTTGCTGCAAGGTCAACATGGAATTCTAGCATTCACAGCACAACCTGTGATAATCCCCTTTTCTGAAAGAGGTCAGCAGGTGAAGGAGTCCCCAGGGTGATATGTGTGTGTGTGTGTGTGTGTGTGTGTGTGTGTGTGTGTGTGTGTGTGTGTGTGTGTGTGTGTTTGCGGCTGTTTCAGCATGCTTCTCTTTACTCCAGCTGACCATCAGTAGTTAGCGTGGCTGTTCTGTCAGAAGCTTAAAGCAGTATCGGGCGGGGGGGGGGTCCAGGGGCCAGGCTGCAGTTAATGCTGTTCTAAATTGCCTTTCCTCTGAGATTTATCCCTATCGAGACACCTCAGAAGGTGGAAAGGTAACGCTGTGAGGAATGGGGTAAAGGAAGTAGATGGGAGTCTCCAGAAGCAATGCAAGGCCAGTTACCATGTCCACTTTACTGACTATCACCACACTCACAACCCTTGTGACAATGGACTGTGTTCTGCAGGCTGCAGTATTTTCTGCTGGACTTTGCTCGGACTATGTAAAAGGGTTTAAAGGTACTTCATAAATTTGGTTAAAAAGGTCTTTCATTAATATGGTAAAAGGGTTAAAAACATTTAATGAGATTCTGTAAAAAATGTATATTATTTTATAAAGTGTATAGAATTTTGTATATCTGAATCTATTTTGGAAAGCACTGGAACTGATGTATATGATATGCTTAAGCCTGTTTACTGATTTATAATAGATCCATGTGATTAAGATGTGACAGAGAAGACAGACTGAGAACGTGAGCAGAGAGGAAAGGAAAGAGAGTGTTCAAGTTGGTTGCAGATAGTGTATTGCAGTGTTCAGGGTAGTGACATCGTATCCAGACATTTGTAGTACATTTTCTAACACACCTGTGGACATGTCTGCCAGAAGCGTCCTTTCAGATAGTCCATGCGGGCATGCAAGCTGCATGTGCATGCCGACATTAGCATGGGCTAGCACAGTGCATACAGTTGTAGCTATTGTTAGCTTAACCAGCTAGCTATAGAGGAGGGAGTGTTTTCCGACGTGGGAAATCACCACTGAGTCTCAAGTGTTTCACTGCTCTTAAGCTCCAGTAAGTGTTTCATCGCTCTCAAGTTCCTGTTAGTTTTTCACTGATCTCAAGCTCCTGTAGAGTACCATTATTCACATCGTCCACATCAAAGCGAAGACCGCAACTAACCACCATCTTACGTGTTCATCACCCTGCACATGGAGTGGTACTTCTTCATTTCAGGAATCAATTTATTTTATCCATCGCTCTAGAGTAGTGTAACAGGCATGCAATGATTACTGTGACTCATAACTCACAGGTTTTAACTGCCGGCTTAGCAGTGTATTTGTGGTTGTCACTTGAATTTTATTTAATTATTTGTTATTTTGTTTAAAGGGGTTTATTGAGTTTTTAAGTGAACGTGCTTTAATGTGCTGTTATTGAAATTAGAGATGACTGGAATTATTAGTTGTATCGTCTTTGAAATTAATTACTTTAATATTGTGTAGTGGATTTAGAGAACCAGGGCCCTTACCCTATGAGATAGGCTACAATAACATTTAATAAAATACGGTTATAATGAAGTTAAAGTACTTTTATAATGAAATTTTTGTACAAGTACTGTTGTAATTACAACATCAGAGCGGGACAGGGGTCGCTTTATTATAAAGGTTCTAGCTTGTCTCAGGCAGGAAGTTTTAATGTTTTTGCTTTGGACTTGAAGCTTCTGGTCAACAGTCAGATGTTAGTGTAAGTAGACAGTTAAACCGATACAGAGGCAGAGGTGCCTTAAACTGTGAGTCTGCATGAATAAAATAATAATTAAAATGTGTTCTGAGTTTGTCACACTACAGAAAGATGTGTAATTAAACACCTTACCAAATCTGAATGAAAAAAATAGAAGTAAAAAATAATAAAAGTTTGTAAAAGAAGGTCTCAAAATCATGAAAAAAGGCATTCTCTGATCTGAGGAGTGGAGGCCACGTCCAATTGCGGTACTATGCTAATGATGCTTCTCATTTTTATAGTGCTACATTGTCAAGGGGCAGGGTTATGCTGAGTGTAGCTTCAGTGTGTCATCAAGTTATGGTTTTAGGCCCACCCAAAAAATCTTAAAACAGGAACATGGTGAAATAAAAGTCAACCGTCTAACTCCACAATTCAGTACTATATAGCAAAGGGTCTATGTAACATGTTTTCAACAATCAGTTTCCAACATTTATAATGTGTTTTGAAACAAATCTCTGAATTCAATTTACATGGACTTTAAGGTCAAAGATGCCCAGACACTGTTCCACACACAGAACAATTTAGGAGATATTTTAAGATTAAAAATCATGTGTTATATTTACCAATTCCCTGTGATACTGGAAATAATTTCAGCAAAATTGTAGAAGTTCTGTGAGGTAATGTGGTTGGGGGGTCAGTTTATTCTTTCATGTATACACCTCACAGGACCCAAATTGGCCTAGGCGTTCTTGCACATGCTCCATAGTCCCTGTATCAGACTTTGACCCGGAAGTCAAAAAGCATAGATTAAAAGAAAGCCAGGAAAAACAAACAAAAAAGAGGAAGGGAAGAAAACAAAAGAAAACGGTAAAAAGTAAAGAGCACATTGTTTGGAAAATGTACAGCACCAAAAAGTTATCCATATTTTCACCATTCGACATGCAACCCACTTACTAACTTGTTTGATATGTGATGTAATAGGTTGAGGGGCAGAGGGTCCAATAGCAACATGCTGAAAGGGGTTATATCTTCACCTGCTGTGGAGGAGTCAGACATACTTCCGTCAATAAATTTATTCTCCCCTGGTGGTTCTATACTGGGACAAGAACAGTAGTCCAATTAAATGGCCTTATCGAGTTATAACCGTAGCTCCACTAAACTGCGCATGGAAACATACTGAGTGGCTCAAGTGATATCATGTATACTGTACTCTTAACCTCAGTTTTAAAAAGATTGATGGACTGGCATGTGAAATCCTACATACAGCACAGTAAGGTAGTATACCCCTCCTCCAAGAGATCACCTCAATGATGACTTCAGCTATGTATGGATGATTACAGTATTGCAGCTTCCAGTGTTCATATGTTCCATGTAACCATACAAATATTATACAATGTAGTATTCAAAATAAGGCAGAGCTGAGTGTAACGTTGCACAGTGTATGCTGCCTCTGTGGACGTGTGCAGCTCTCCCTCCAGTGCTCTCTGCATTCACTTTGAAACTAACAGAATCAGGTCTACAGTGTTAAATATTTTATTGTACCTTTCCATGTAACTGACGTTAAAAAAAAGCAGCCGGCGCAATGAAACACCTGGCTGACATGCATTTGAATCTACTTGAAGCCATGGGTGTGTTTTCTCCAAGCGTACAGTGCTCCATACCACACGAAGAAAGGTAAACATGTCATGACATGCAGCAAGGAAATTTAAAAAACCCTAACTCTGTAGGAGAGGGACTTCTATTCATCTTTTCATTGAATTTGCAGAAATGAAGTGATGATTGGCCTTGTACTCCATTCCAGATTGAAGACTTCAGTAGTGGATCAGCTGAAAAGAAGCCCACAGTAAAAAAAATGCCTCAGCGGTTGACCTTGTAGATGCGGGAATGAATAGCACACAGTGGCACTGATCCTTAGTGTAAATTGTGGGGGTCTACAAATGTAAGGATGGAGAAGAATAACACTGAAAGCACCTTCCGCCTGCACTATGGAGCAGAGGCTATTACTGGCTATAGTGTTGTCAGCCGTTCAGCATCAGCTCCTTTGAGAATGAGGCTTTCAATCAATGTATGAAAAGCTAGTATCTCTGTGGAAAGAATGAGACAGAATAACTCATAACAGGGGCAGCGGCAGCAGTCGAGTGAGTAGGTGTTCAAAAGCAATGCAGCTGTCTAGAAGGAATTGTGTCGTTTTTATCCATGCCATCGGCCTCAC
Organism: Plectropomus leopardus; assembly: GCF_008729295.1. Classification (NCBI taxonomy): domain Eukaryota; kingdom Metazoa; phylum Chordata; class Actinopteri; order Perciformes; family Serranidae; genus Plectropomus; species Plectropomus leopardus. The sequence continues at coordinate 35,342,789 of NC_056467.1, forward strand.
TGCATTGTTTGTGGTAATGATGGTTTTCTTGGCTGTTGTCAGGCATATTTACAAGGATGACACTCCTGAGAAAAGTTAGTGTGACTGGACTGTATCGTTGGATTGGGTTCTTTTCATGTGACAAACAACAGACTTATTTTCTGGCTCTGTGGCTGCTTTACTTATGTAAATATTCTTGCCTCATATTCTAGCATATAAAGAAATGTTGTTTGTATCCAAACAAAGTATAGTGATTAGTTGTTAACATTGAGGGATTTTGCACATCAATTACATTATCTATATGCTACTTATCACATATGCTGGAAGTATTAAACTCAAAGGTTTTTATTTTATTAAATGTCTATTAAGCAATTCAAAACTAAAATATGCCCAAACACACACAGGAAAATGAAAGAAAATGTAAATGTGGCATGGCAGATGTTCGACTGTGTGTGTATATGTGTGTGTGTACATAACATGTTTTGGCTTATACACACATATATGTGTGTGTGTGTGCGTGTGTATGTTTTCTTTCTCTGCCTGCTCTGTCTTTCTTCTTTCTTCTTTCCTCTTTCTTTCTGGCCTCCTCCTCTTTCTTTCTTTCTTTTCTGTTATTGCTCTCTGGCCTTTATACTAAAGTTGTTGATTAGTGTTTTTCATTGAGTGCTTGAGCACAAGTTTCTTGTGTTTTAGTTGAACTGATACAATGAGCTCCTTTTCCTTCTCTTTCTCCCTCCATCTAAAAACGCTCATGTCTGTTTACTGCTCTATGCTCACTGCATTGCGCTAACTCCTTTGCCTCTCCGGAGCATTCCTGCTCCCTTGTCTCCCAGTTTTCCCAGATCCTGGCAGCAACCTTGTCTGCTTGATTGTGGTGATAGCTGTGCTGGTGTTGTGATCCTGCCTTTGGTTGTGCTGGTGCTGTGGCTGCACTGATATTGTACCCCCAGCTCGCCCTGACTGTGGCCTTGGTTTTGCCGCTGCTGTGGTCCTGCCTAAAGCAATCCTTGTTGTGGGTCCTGGTTGCGCCGATGCCAAAATCGTGCTTGACGCAACCCCTATACTACGTTTATTATGAGTCACGCCTCCACCATCAATATACACATGGGACTCTTATCAACCCCCGCAATATGATCATAGAGTGCATTTAGTAATTTCACACCTATCGTTAATGTAATATGACACGCATCTGTTTACTTTATTGCTGTTAACTCCCTAACTCCCGTATACCACAATGCAGTGTGGCTGTGTATTTCCGGGGTAAAAAAATTCCGACATAGTGTCCGAAATCTTGTTTGTTATTCTCTATATTTCATATTTCATACACACTACATAGTGAATAGTGAGTGTGTGAATGAGGGGAAGGTTTCAAACACAGCTATTGTATACAGCCATTTTGTGTTTCCATGTTTTATGCTCCTTCCTGCTCCTCACAAAGATGAATGTACCAGCCTGTTATTTGCATTGTGGGAGTTTTGAAAAGCGTCCTTTATGAAAACAGGTGTCGGCCACTGTAGGGGATCAGAGCAGCTCCATTCTCCTGACTTCTGCCAGCCATTTGGAGCCCACAGCACCTCCTGCAGCCTGCAGCAATTCCTCTGTACATAATTAAGCCTTATTCAAGAATATGGCATGACTAATTGTGCCTGGTTTTTCACTGGGCTGTTCATAAATATCTCTGTGCAGTGCAACACTACACTGCAAGCTGAGAGTTGTGAATTAGAGACCTGTGCACAGTGATATGGAAATATGTTGATGACAAAAGATTTGAGAGGGCATAAAACACATTTAGAGCACTTCTCAGTCAGCAAGTCAACATATGAGAGCACACAGACGCAGAGCCGTATCAAATAAAACTCTGAGGTTCCTTACTGATGTGCTAGAGGACAAGGTAATGCCATTCAGAGAAATTACATCATTAGCAAAGGATTTTTTGAGGTGTTTGGGGCCAAGAACAATACCTTCAGTTTTGTCTGAATTCAACATCAGGAAATTACGGCTCATCCGGGCTTTTACATCCTTAAGACATGTTTGAAGTCTAGATAGCTGATCAGTTTCATCTAGTTTCATAGATAGATATAATTGCATATCGTCAGCATAACAATGGAAATTTATAGAGTGTTTTCTAATAACGTTGCCTAGAGGAAGCATATTAAAGTAATTACATTGTTCCAGGGAGGACACCCAATCACCTGGACATCTGGGTCATGTCTTTTTAATGTTCAATTTTTGCACAAGAAAATAGTTGGCTTTTGAATATAGTGCTCCTCTATAAGGAACAATTAATGACAATATGGTTATTTAGAAAATGTGATTTACATATTTTGTTCAATTATTATGTATTATATATCAAGTTTCTATAATTATAATCAGTTATAATGGGCACTTAGTCTCCCTACTTTAAACATACTGTTGAGTGATTTGTGCCGTGCCCACTCTAAGTTATTTATTTGCTTGAACATCATTTTTTCAAATCCCACATGGTGTCAGATTACAGTTAACCCAACCACCACATATCGGTAACATGACATTTTTTAGTGCAGTTGTTTAGCAGTATCAGAGCAGAGCTTTGTTTTTGATTTTATTTTAGACCTTTTAATATTTTTCTCTTTCAAAATTCATGAAATTGAAAAAAACAGAAAATCCAGACTGTTCTCCTTTCAAAGTTATCAAATATTGCCACTGTCAGTGATTTCAGTGTTCGACACAGACGCCAAACCACTTCTCACAACTGTTCATAACCGTGGCCAGATATTACCTTTCACGCTGATATGTTGTGCCGCCGGTTGGCCAAACCACAACTATTGAAGCAGTATGATTTGCGGACTGGTGGCGTCACATACAAATGCAGCCAGACGGCACCTGTCGTGGCAGTATGATATGCTTGGATGCCATCAGCTTGAAATGCTGCCAGTAAGGACCTAAAAAGTCCCTATTTGATAGGCGGGAGAGGCTGTGGGTCCAACAAAACCTGGACTTTCACCCATGAGCCCGCTTTTCACTTTAGGTATGAATGTTGAACCAAACCATGATGTTGTTTCCTAAACCTAGCCACATGCTTGTGTTCACAGCATAAACTGATGTCCCAGAAAGTCAGCAACATGTAGTGGACTGCTTTGGTGTGGTCATTACATTTGTCCCTCTGAGGAACTCCAGAGCTCAATGTCCCCTGGGCAAGTGGGGGACACGTCAAGAGACACTGTTTTATGAACCCAAAACAATCCAACAGGGGGTTGTTAATTAACTTAACTAATACTCCCTGGGGATATCTGCAAACATGCTCTGCCTTTTTAAGCCACAGGAAAGGGGTCAGTATCTGACACCCTCCATCCTGACATATGGTGGAAGGTAAAGCACTCCGAAGGTCCCATCAGCATACCACAGGATGTAAGGCGTCTGAATGACCTCCTGGGATCACCCAAGCAATACCAAACAACCATCGTATTACCTCCCCTGCTGAGATAACCAACTGGTCGAACATTGGGTAAAGCCATTATATGACCCTGTGTTGTGATTAACATCTGACAGAATGACTTGGACCAAAGCTGTAAGTTAAAAATTTCCCCTTTTCCTTAACCTCTGTGACTGGGGGTGAGGTTGTCTCCGTGCTTCAGTGAACAGATAGGAGCACCTCCCATTCTTCTCATCTCATGTAATTTGAATGAGTTAAGGTAAAGTACGTTTTATTCCCTTTTGTTATAATGGAGCTATACTGTCATCTAGTGGTCTTAGTTATTAGTAAGCTCGTAACCAACTTTGTAGTTACATCGTATTTTGAATTCATTGTATAATGTTAAAAGTAATCCTATATCTAAGTAATCACCAAGTTTCTTAGGATCCATGGTACAATGTTATGTTATGTGTGGTCATTTAACAGAATTGAGCAAAGGATCTTCAGAATCATGTGTTACGTTATAAATTACCTTTAGGTCTCCTAGCATGCATTTGAAGTTACTGTGATGAGACTATAGTGGTGAGGAGATACGTGAATTTATACACCACAGGTTAGATTGCGTAATTCGTGATAAAGTTAGAGACATAAATGTCTCCTAAATTACATTAGGTCTTTTAGAAACTTATTCCAGATGTGCGATCACCCGGTGCAAAAGTTCGCTAACTCCGCCTTCCATCCGCACCCCCAAATCGAAAGATAGAAACTGAGTGACTCTCTAAGCTCTCTCTCTCTCTCTAAGTTTTCACTCTTCTCAAGGCTTCTCCTCTTCTCTCTTCTGAAGTTTTTCTTCGCTCCTTTTTACCGCGGTGCGTCTCGTGCATCCGCGCTCGCAACTTTTCTTTTCTTCAATTTCATAAGCGGAGCCACAACAGCTCACCAGAGCTTTGCTGAACTTTAACTTTTGAAGCCATTTTCATTTTAAATCTCTTTGACGCTTTTCTTTATACCAGTTTTTGGTCAGTAAAGACACTTTTGGTAATTCGTTTTTAAGTAAAATCAAATTAATAATTTAAAGTGACTCCCTCAGACCAGTGGGATTACTTTGATTATTTCTGCGAGTTTTAATTGAGAAGGACACTCCGCGATTCGCCATCAACTCTACCACGAATCTGGAAGCAACGCCTGCTGCACAAACTATCAGCATCCGTTGCCTGCCCTTAAGGACTTTGTTTAAAGACTTTTACCGGTTCGCTGAGGCGAACACCGAGGCCAGTTAAAGACCGCCGCACACCGACTCCACCTGCCCGGCCGTCGCCTTTCAGCGGGTCACCTCGCCTGGAAGATGCGCCGCAGCTCTCCCCTGGAGTGACGCGAGGACCTGGACCTCCCCGGCGAAGTCTAATCAAGTCGACAAAAGTAGGCAGAATAACATTTTCTAGTGATCAGAGTTGATGCTGTATAGCGAAGCTTTAATGCCAAATTTCTAAGTTCTACGTCACCGTATAGTGCGCATCCACGCTTTAGACAGTCACGTATTTCCTCCACTGTCATCCATAATTTATTATTTACATCACCTGAACATACATCACGTAGGTTCCCTTTTATGTGTTCACTGTCCTTTATATGTCATACTATTTCATCTATTTACTCTTCATTTTATTAGTCTAAATAAATTATTCTCACTTATCGCCAAGTCGTTGTCTGTGGATATTATTTCATGAGAGAAACAAGATCAATGTATACAGAATAGACGGTACAGATTATGAGATTGATTAAAGTAATGACATGTCTTAACACTGTCACAATTTAAGATTTAATTTTCTCCTGAATGGAGAATGGTGCCCCTTTTACTTTAACAAGTGCAAAGTCCAAATTTTAACATAGTTATTAATAACCGCTACAAACAAATGCAGGAGGATACCTAGTGTAATGGTATATTACATTGTATGTAATTAATAGTAATATGTAGACGTGAAAGGAACTGACAAAGCAGCAGTATTTGATGACTTTGGAATCGGAACAGGTTGGAAAATTACCCTAGTAGTTAACATAAAGCTAAGCTCTGTTAAAGTAATCAAATAGAATTTAATACCACAGTGGCTTAAAATGAGATAATTTATCAACAAATCAAATATGATTTTAGCCATTTAGACATTTACGTTTTTAAGATAATACAGACACCAAAGCTGCTCTTTTTCTCAATCTGCTGGCTTGCTGCTGTTCCAGCTTTTATTTTGAAAGTAGTTTTGTGATCAAATCTTTTGTCGTCAGCATTCCTCCAGATGAACATAAAACGACAGAGAAAAACAAACACCAAATGCTCTTATTATTAGTTATCTAGGAAAACCCAAAGCAAAAGTCTGCACTCTTCCTACACTCGGGCATTTGTCTCATTTTCGTAGATTTGCAGTGCAGAGCGTTTGCCATTTGTTTAGCTCCAGGCATTGCGTTGCTGCTCACCTGACAACTCTTGCTGTAAATAATGATGCAGCTGATTTCTTCTGACAGGATTCTGTGTCTCTGCTCTGCATTTGCATGTTTTAGGTTTATTACTGCATGAATGAGAGCCTGGGGTGCAATGTCAGGGGTATTAGACTCGGTCAGTTCATTACATGCACAATGCCTGTTTTTAAAGTCCTCCCTTGCCCTTCATTTCCATGAAAGTGATTTTTTGACATACAATATTTCATTGGATTTATGAAGACATACTTTAAAATGAAAAACCCACCATTATAAAAACATTTAACACTTCTGTATGTCACTAAGGCTGTGAGACTGAGGTACACAATATAATTTATAACACCCCTTCCCTCCTCCTGACAGCATGAACACATCCAGCTCCAGCAGTCATTCAGCTGCTGAATGAATAATCATTGTAATACCTGTGAAGAGAGTTTCTCTTCCATTCATATGGCATTGTTTTGTAACAGCAGCTTGTGAGAGTCTCAGCTTTCATATCATCCTCAGTTTAAGGCAAATGGCTTGGCTTAGTGTTAACAAGCAACAGCATGGCTGTGATCATCTGCAGTGCATACTGTACTAATGAGACCATTACAGGGAACAAGCAAGCCCCTGGGCCTCACAGACGTCACAATTCTACATGTACTCTGCTGTAATCAACAGTACAATGCTGCTCACTCACTGCACTGTTTTCAGTAGTTATACTATCTGTGTTCCTATGTATTTATCACATCAATGGGATGTGTAACCTCCAGAGATCTGAGCTTCTGTAAAATATCTATGCTGTAATAAAAGCTATTTATATGATAGCACATGCATTTTATGAAATGTATGAGATCACAAGGCCCCAAGTTGAATATGTAACAAACTATTTGCGTTTAGTTAGTTTGTCAGTAGTTAAGTAATATGCAAGATTAAAGCACAATTCATAACTGACATGGGATTTAAGGGGGGTCCTGCATTTCTATCCAGTCTTAATGCCTTGTGTTATAGAGTAGCCCTGTAGCAAAATCTGGTTTTGATACTTATAATATATCTGTTAATGCTAAGCCTAGTTGGGAGAATGCAGTAAAAACCTACAATTATGCATTAGTACAGCATCTGCATAGGCTTGGGAGGTGTAACAGTTTTGTGGTATACCAGGGTATTTGGAAATCCCAAAGGTATGCTTTTGATTACCGTCATAAATACAAGCGCTCATCTTTCTATTAAACTATTGCAAAGCACAGCATGCACCACCTGAGCTCAGTCTGCGGTCTCTACCCATGGAACAGGCAACTGAGCTTAAAGACACTGCGACACCTAGTGGTGGAGGGAAAAGTTAATCTAACTAACCTGGTGAACTAAGGATTTATTTTGACCAAACCAGAGTTGGTTGAGTGGTTGTTGGAACAGTGGACTAATTACATTAATAGTAACAGTAACCAAGACGGTTTGGGTGAGTTTTATTTTGTTTCTGTCAAGTTTGAATGAAGTGTGTTTTATGAAGAGGCACGAGGCAATTAAGCCTTGTCTGTCTCCCATGACCAAGAGAAAGTTGAATTCAAAAGTTATACAGTCATATTTTTCTGTTTAATAAGGAAAATAAGTGAGAGAATATTACTTTTCATAATATTTTTTGGGTGTCTATTATTCATTTATTAGTCTGGAAGCTGAAAGTAATTAGAGCACACACTTATAACATCATAAAAAAATTTCAGGAAGGTATGAAAGTATGAAATATTACACATTGCACAAGCCTAAACAGCTGCTCTGAATATGTGCTTAAATATTATTTTAAGCAAGGATGCATAGGAGGTACTAAGCATACAACTGGATAAATGAGACTTGGATTAAACTGCATATGTTGTGTGAGAATTTGTGAACAGATGTTTTGATATAGTTTAGCTGTGTTTGACAAGGTCGCTTATAACTTCAAATTCATCAAAAAAGATCATCTTTTTGAAATTCGTCACAGAGGCATGCAGGTAAAGATTACCTCTTGAATTCAAAATTACTCAGATTGAAAAATTGATATACAAATCGTCATTTGGGGGATGAAGTATCATTGTACTGCTTCATTTGTAGCACTCTGAAACAGTAATACATCACTGTGAAATTCACTGTTAGACCTGGGCAAAATATAGTGACCATTAAGGTACGAGATCAGTTGTGAAGATATTGAAGATGAGCTTGTTTGTTTGATGTGTGGGTTAAATCTGCTTGTTTTTTGTTTGTTTGACTTTTTTTTTGTTATTGTTGAAATAAAGATCGTTACAACAAACTTTTTTTTCAGTATGGTATGGTGTACGTATGCCACATTTTTAGGGTGCTGCACTGCGTAGCCCATGTTTCTAAAATTTGCGACTACATTTCCCATAAACCATTTGCTTCCTAGCCCAATTCCCATACCTGAGGAAGATACTTTTTTTGAAAGCAAAATCAGGAGTGGTACTCCTACTGGAAGAAAACATCTGCATCTGTATTTCAAAAGTATTGGAAAAATAAGAATGTGTTAAAACATTTGTTTTTACCAGTGTACAGGAAAATGTTTTAAAATTATTTATTTGATGGAACACAAGTAAATTTTAATAAGTAAACTGTGATCTGTAAAGCGCAAAACCTTGATTACTTTAACTATTGATACAATTTATATCAATTAAGCCAAAGATAATGTTTATGGAGAAAATACAAACCTTTCAGATGATTAATCATCAAATGTCAATCTGCGAACATTACTGCCATTCCTATAAGACATAATAGGAGGGTTAATGCCAATGTTTATGAGACATTTTCCAGTAAAACAGCGCCAAAACCAAGAAAAAATAGCAACAAGCAACCTGCAATCACAACAACTAGACTGATGCTGATGTAGTCAACTTAGGCCCACAACACATAGTGTGTGGTTCTCATTTGTTCACTTCTTCTCTCATTTGTTCTCATCTTCCTCCCTACCCAAGATTCTAGCTTTCTCTGGCAAGATTTCAGCTGAGCTCGGTCAGTTTGCCTGGCAGCTCTGCTTAGAATATAGATCCACAGAAGAGGACATAAAACAAGGATTCAAATCGCAGCCTTTTCTAACATGTGATTTTCTTTTTCTCTTCTTCTCACACACTCTGACTTATGCAGTATAGATAGAGACACACACAATATGAGCAACTTCCTTTGCTGCCTCCACTGAGCATCAAACTATGACCCTCCTCCCCACCCTCACGCAAACAGCTCTGCGGATGTCAAGCGGCGGTCTAAAAGAGAGCCAAGCCTGTCAGAGTCCTAATTGTTGTGGAGAGGCCCTTGGCTCTGTATGCACAGTAGATGCCAGCCCCAATTACACAGGTGTATACAGTCTGCCAGTACATGAGAGCAGAGCCGACAGGCCTTATTCTCTGGACAAACACTGGTTCTGCGCCATCGCTGCTGGATCGATGCGGTTCCGAGGCTGAACTTGGAGGCAGTGCAGCAGGCGGCGGTGGTGGCAGTGACTGGAAATAAGCGTGAGGAGGACAGATGAGATGTTGACAGAAGAGGAAATGAGAGATCATTGGGGAAATGAGGAGCGGTTGATGGCCATTACAAAGCCAACTTGTCAAAGCCAGCATGCTGGGTTGTTGTTTCCAAAGTAACACTTTGACAGTGAAGAGACGATTAGATGAAAGTCTGCCCCATCGCTATAAGAGTGTGTATATATAGAGCCACAAGGAGCACTGAGACAGCTCCTGTGTGTGTGACAGATGTGTGTGACACAGGGGCAGTTCAAAGATCGCTCAGGATGTTAGTCAGATATTTTATAACTGACTAACTTATACTCCTAACCTTTACATCACTTAGAAGCATTTTTACATTTTACATTTAATGATTATAGACAAATTATAATAAAACGTATGTAAAGAAGAAAACAACAACAACAACAGAAGCAATATTAAAGAAAAAACAACAAAAGAAGAAGAAGCACAACTAGAGTTAATATTGGCATAGCTCTTCAAAACTGGAGACAGGTCATGGAGTGGAAAGAGTTGCAGTCTGATGCTGAACTTGCAACGTTTCTTTTAGACTGGTAACATCTAACGTTGACTGTTTACTGAAACACATCTTTAGTGTAACTTATGACAACACAAACTGCAGGCCTCCAGTTAACCATAAACTTTTCAAATGGTGTGATGTGACAGTTTCCCTGTTACTGTGGCATTGCTACAACTGAGCTAAGTAAGCTATAAAGTACAAAAATGCCACACGTGAAGATCAGAAGATAGCAGCCTGATTTTGAGCATCTGTATTTTTGCTATGCTGTCAGTTATGAGTTGCCTTTATTTATAACTAATGACTGTAAATTGCAATTGTATGAACACAGTAAGAGACCGACTGAAAAAAAGTTGTTAAACCTTATTTCACAAAAGCTAGGGAAAAAAATGAAAAGGCTAAGGAAAAACTATATCTTTAATTATCATAATTACATATTTTAAACAAAATTATTATGATTTTAAGCACTTTTACCAAGTTATTTATTTATTTTTTTACTTTAGCTTAACTTTTTTATATTATTGTACTTTTTGACTAATTTCTTAGAAATTTTGAGGGTTTTTTTGGTGGTCATTGCCATCTTCTTATGCTTTTCAAAGAATTCAGGAACTGAGGCATTAAGTTCATTTTGTATGCATTACAAAGACTTTTATATCATAAGGGCTCTTTAAATATAAAGGATGTATTGATTTATTTTCTACCAGTAAAGGGATAACTCTACAGATGAAAACAGTCTCATGCACTGTGCCATGCAATGACCAACACCAACAAGAAATGTCACACAAATTGTAAGATATTAGTAAGAGGTGACAAGAAAATTACCTAAAAATTAGTTTTAAAAAGGGGACTATTATACAAACAAGAGGAAATGTGATTCTAATAATCTTTTATTTAAAATGATGCTACAGAAATAGTATTTTACAGTATTTTTGTAGGTCCTTTTCATGTTTGTTTTAGTTTTGTACTTAAAAAAAAACATATATATATCATGTGTATTATTTTCAAGTAATTTTCTTGTCACTTTTTTAATAGCTTTTTGCTCATTTTGAGGCCATATCTTGTTAAACTGCTCGTTGCCTGCTCCCATGTTTTTGAAAGAAATCTGGCCAATTTTCTCAAAGGGTTAAATCCTTTTAGTGGTTAAAGTGACATGTTCTTAAACTGGGTGTATGATTTAATATATGCTGAATATTTTGTTTGTCACCTCTTGCTGACCAGCCCATCATGTCCTCACTGGCCTGCGTCAATCAATGGCATTTCACAGGCTTTATGAGCTATATGATTCATTAATATTAGTCTGAAGGAGGCAGTGCGTGAGCGAGTGCAGCACTGTTTAGGCCCGGAGTAGCTTCAAGCCCAACCTAAGTCAGATTGGCCACTGATTTGCGAGAAATATCCCAAGGTGCCCCAGGTGATGTTGAGTGACAGCTGCAACATGACAGCTATCAATTAGACGGTGCTAAGTATTAATGCAGCAGCTCGGAGCCTGAGAATTACTGCCAGATTCAAGGTAGAATTAAAGGTATCTGTGAGCAGAATTGGATTCAAAGAATGTTTTATTGTCAGGTTTAGAACCAAATGAGAGACATTCAGCTCATTCTTGCAACTATTCGCGTCATGGCATGTTATTCAAAGACCAATACACCCGAGAGCTGAAGCGATGTTCAAAGATGACAGGGTGTGGGATGTAATGGTGACACATAAAGCAGGTGCAGCTCAAAGCACATCATATTCCATTTGCATGCTCTCTAATTTAACTCAGAGAGGCTGTGTCATGGGAAATCTCAAACAGGGGAGGAGACAGAGATATTGTAAAGCTGATGAATGCAGCCTTCAGGAAACTGGCTTTGATTGACAGAGACAAGGGTAAACACTTCACAAGCGCGTCGCTCGCTTCAGAGGGACTGTTATGCAAAGAGGGGGATAGACGGAGAAAAGGGAAAATGAGAGTGCTCCACCCCTCCACCCCCTCAGCTCCTCTCAGGAGGTGTCAGGAGCTGTGTGTAAAGAACCCAGCGCCCCCATTTCCTGTGAGAGGGAGTAGCGCTGAATTTTGATAACACTCATTTCCAATTGAGCGCTTCAAAGAGGAAAAGGCTTGGAGACAATCAGAATGAGAGCGTAGCCTCGGCACCCTGAATAGCCCTTGATGAGAGCAACGGGCAAGTTTGGATAGGTTAATCAGCTGTAATCGGGAAGCAGGTGTTGAACATGCAACCTTATAATCCTCTACCCCAAATTATATGATCGTCACATTCGCAAAAGTGCGTCTTTTAATTAAACACAGTGTCCTTCCCCGCTGTCTTTTCCTTATTCAAAAGCGTGAAGCAGCGCTGATTGCATCAGATCAGTGACACCGAGAACAAATTGCTTTTCTGCCGTGGCAGGGATGATGAAGGGGGTGGGAACAGGCTGTGTGTGTTTGTGTGTGTGTGTGTGTGTGTGTGTGTGTGTGTGTGTGTGTGTGTGTGTGGGTGTGTGTGTGTGTGAGTGTGTGGCTGTTTGAGTGTGTGAGGGTGGGGTGGTGAGAGGGAGAGAGCGTTGCTTATCACAGGAAAGGCACAATGATGACTGTAATCTCAAGATGATGCAAAACTTAGTGAGCAAAAATCATCCTCTCAAGCCGTGGAACAGAGTATTTCAAGTTTCATGTTTGATCTAAAGAGAATGAATCTTTTGAACGTGGCCTCACAGGCCCACAGCTCACAGCCAGGTAGCATGTTTAAAGTGACATGGTGATAAAAGTCCTCGTCAAACTGATTCTAAGATTGGAACGTTCTCTCATGTGAACATCTTTTCTTAGTTTTGCTTTTTTATTTGTGATAACATCCTAAAATAACAGAATGACTTAACATTGCAGTACTTCATGATGTTCACAGTGAAGCATTTACAGATAAAAGTGCAATGGTCAAATCTTGCAGCAGGGTGTCCTGGATGTAAAGACAGAATGCACATGAATCTATTAAAGTGTACAAATAACAGTCCAGCCATCATCATCAGCATCAGTATTGTACACATTTGGGTGTTAGTTGTGATGTGAAAAGATTAAAAAAAAAAAAAAAAACTATTCCATGCAGCCATGCCCTCCTTAAGCAGATCACAAACACTTTAGACATTTTTTTTTTTTTTTATTTCAGCAAATGCAGCACAGATCATTTCCAAAAAGTCCCAGAAATTAATTTCAGACCATGCCTATTTTTAAGTTATCCTGCTAAAATGCACAGGCTACATTGTAATTATGAGGATAAATGTATTTTTAACAACTAAAACACAATTCCCTGTATGATATGAAGGACGGAAGAAAACTAACTCACAGCGGGACGACAGAGCACTATTGACAGTCTGTGGCGACACACACACACACACACACACACACACACACAAACAGTCTGGCAGGGATAATTAAAAACGTAGAGAACAATTCATAGAAGAGGATCACAAAATACATGTAGCAATCTGAATTGATACATGTTGGGGCCCTTTGAGATGAAACCTCAGGAGCCCATAGAGGTCATAAAGCAGCCATAGCTGTTAAGGCAGGGGTGTCGCCAGGAATTCTGGGCCCCATGGAAACATATCTCATGGGGCCCTATCACCACAGCCCAAGCCAACCCTGCACAATTGTTATAACCACACTGGCAAATGCTCAAATGAACTGCCCTCACTTTCTTCACCTTCTTCTGTCCTCTCTACATCATTCTCACTACCCTCATACTCTTCACTTCAACCATCCTCTAACACGTCCTGTTCCCCTATCCGCTATGACTGACCCCTCTACAAGCAAGAAAGCAAACAGGATGAATATTAGAGTCTTGTCCTACTGTTGGCCTAACATACAATAGAAGCAGGATAATTGTTGTTCCTGTTTCTAAGTTCCTTTCAGTTGAAACTACTACAAATGACTGCTACAAATGATTGCTAGGAAATAACTTGTAGTTGCCACAATATGAGTTCACCTTGTCTCACATCCTCACAAACATGAGCAGATATTGAGGGGCCTGCCACTGCTTAACTTTCTGTGTCTGAAACTGAAGATCATGTGGTTCATAATGTTATGTTATGCAAGCCAATATTGTGGATGTAACATAAAATTGTTGTTGCTATGATACTGGTTTATTTGGATTATACAAAAATATATGCTTAAAGCTATCTTGGTTAACTGCCTCCAATCTAAGCAACATATAAATATTACTTTTACAATTTCTAAACTGTAACTGCAAGTGTTTCATTCAGGATGCTTTTTACATGCCTACCCTGCACGATATTGCCCTTCAGACTGCCCACCTCTTTAAACAAGTTTATTTGAAGCCAAGTGACTTGTTGAATAACAAGGGGTTATTTGGTATAATCTAACCCCTCAAAGTGAAAAAAACTCCGAAAACTACAGTTAACTTTCAGTCAGATTCAGCCACACTTGATGCTTATGACCCTAAAATTGGAATTATTCCCTCAGTTCTTACTTTACTTCTTTAACACTGATGGAAATAATCTTACTTGAAATTAAGTAAACCATTTTTGTAGGGCATTAGCAGGCTTTTAAAGCTAGTGTAAAGTCGGTTATATCATATGAATGTAGAGATTGTAATGAATCCCTTGATATTAAACATGTTAAGCACTGGGAACTTAGCTAAATATCACTCAAAAGTTGACTGACTTTACCGCAAGGTAATATTTATAAATATAATGTCATATGAGATTGTACCTATGATGCTGAGTAATTTATTAATTTAATAAACTTTTATCTAAAATGCAAATACAATCCAAGCTAGACTCCTGCTGGCTGTTTGCCATAATTTTAAATTGCTGGTATTAGCTTAAACCATTCTTAAACTGTGTAAGCTGTGCCCACCTTTCTTTTGAAAGAAAGTTGTTAAAAGTTTTTTTTCCCTCAGCTTGCTTCCTTTGTTTCTCTTTTATTTCATTCCTTTTTTGATACCCTGACTTTGTTTTTTTGGGGGGTGGGAGACATGGTGCTTCAACCTGCAACATCACTCACTCTCACGCTTGACTGTCTGCTGACAGATCAATCCACTTGGCACAGGGCGGACTAAACAATTTTGCACATTTAGTAGGGGTGATAGGGGCCTCTGAGAGAGACACATTTTTTCCAGAAAGGAATTCTGAATATTTGTTTATTTATTCAGACAATTTTAGTTAGCTTATTGCAGTTATATTTTGGGAGAAAAAAAAAGAAAATAAAAAATCTATCATTTTATTTCGGGCCCATTAAGGGCCCCCCTCCCCACTGGGGCCCTGGGTAGTCAGTCCCACTTTGTCCCCCACTACGACGTCCCTAAACTGAATCTCGTGTAACAACATCTCAAATGTCTAACTAGGCAGGTTTCCATTAACCCTCAAATTGCGCAAATTGAAATTGCAAATCTAAAATATGCCTAATGGAAACACGTCAATTATGAAAAAACTTTGTCGTAAAAAACTTTTTTATACTTGCATGAGGAGGTATTTCAGGCAAATTGAAAAAGCCATATTTAGCAAAACTGCAATGGAAACACTTTTTTGGCTTTTCTAGGTCACATGATGCTATGGATACGTGCTTGTCAGTAGGAACTGGCTCCATCTGGCATGATGCAGCAGGCTCTACAAGAGCTGTTATTGCATGGCGTAACACTTCAGAGTTTGAGCAGATCAACAGAAGTTTTGAATCCACATTTCCTCTGTGAAATCTTTGACTAGCACCTCACAGAAATCCCTCATATGTGGCTGCTTCCACATATAAGGGGCTTGTGAGAATGGAAATAAACCTGCTAGAGTTTTGAACATCCATCACCACGCTTCTTGGAGTGTTATCGCCAGAGGATAAGCCACAGAACATCACTCAATAGAAACGCAGTCATCTCGCAATTGTGTTTTTTATTGACATTTTGAAAATAAGATATTAGTTTTGTGCAAATCTGTAATGGAAACCTGCCTAGTGCAAGAGTCAAGACAAATTTGAAGCCTAAACACTGACTTTAGTAAAGACTGAACAAGAGTCTACAGTTGGAGTTTGCACTTGGAGTAAATGCTACACCGCAGAGTCTGCACTTGGACTACATCAAATTGGGATTAAATACTAAATAATGTAAATAATGTGTTATTGTCCATATAGTACAGCAGCTCTATCAAACAGCGTGCTGTTCCAGTGCCTTATGTTGACTCCTGGGCTGAATCAACTGTAACAAAGCCAGGAGAAATAATGTATTGGTCTCACTGACAGGCCCCAGGAAGAGCATCTAATTGATGAAGTCCGTTCAGATTCCATGGCTGATCAATACCAGCACAGGGTGAGTGACAAAATCAAAGTGCAGAAGCTTACCCCTTACCCTGCTCATCATTTTAACAAGCACACACAGGCTGCATCTGATATACTGATGTGTCAATACTGTCCTTTACCTTAGTATGTGATATTAGCCAGTCATCATCTATCTGAGATACAACAGAGGTTTGTTTCCCAATTAGTTCACTTTCTCTTTGAAAGCGGGGTTATAGTGTCACATGTTGATTTTTCACTCAGAGACAGATAAACAAACTTCTACATGCTATACATCTTTACTGGTATGATACTGATGAATGTGATGTGTATGAATACACTGGCGACTTTTAACAATTATGCAATTTACTCATGGTGTTTTCCAAGGCTTCTGTTATATACTTACAGTAACCATCTTTACAATTTAATATTTATACACAACATACTGTATTAGTAAAAAATAATTTTGTATTTCACCATGAGAATCCCATTCTTGGCAGTGTGGAGAGAGTTAAAGGGAACTGATTTTCAACCAGCTTTCTGTGGTAAATGGTAAATAGACTGCACTTGTATAGTGCTTTTCTAGTTTTTTGACCACTCCAAGCACTTTCACACTACATGTCACATTCACTTATTCACACACACATTCACACACTGGTGGCTGAGGCTACTGTACATGGTGCCACCTGCTACTCAGTAACCATTCATACGCACTCACACTCTGATGGCACAGCATCAGGAGCAATTTGGGGTTCAGTATCAAAACGAGATATCCCTCCTCCCCCTCAAAGGAAACATCACCAAATGACATAAATTACACTATTTGGCTCTACATGGCTGTTGCCCGAACTACAGGCTGCACTTCAGTATTTTTGTATTGCCAGCCAACCATGCTACCGCAGAGGACACAGAGAGTATAGAGTTGATCAAGAGCCTTCCATTTAACTGTACCACAAGATTTCCTGCTGCCACTGTTAAACACTGTTGCTATAGTGGCACGCTGCATTGTGGTAGTTGTAGGTTTTCTACAGAGGTTTCTCTGCTCATATAGCACTAATTTCAAAAGTATTTTTTGCCTTCCACTGCAGAGACAGACTACTTTTATGTGGTGTCCTCAGTTACCAAGTAAGTTATGCTGAAAAAAGTGGAGTATATGTAAAATATGAAAATGATTTAAATTATGAATGATTTGCGTTTTATTGTGCTTTAGTGCTTCTCACCAAGCAAACTAGACTACTTGCCACTCCAATAGTTTGGAGCCAATAGGGCCTTTGAGTGTTGGGTGCCCCTGGGCAGTTGCCTGTTTCACATGGTCCAGCCTTGCATGTAGGAAGATAGAAATGTATAAATCTGTAATTGAACCATTCAGTTGATAAATAAAAAAATAAACTGTAAATAATTTAATAAATTTAAAATCCTCTCTGGTGGCTGATCAAACATGTAAGGAAGCCTTTTAGTCACACTTTTTAAAATGAATCACTAGGACACAATACAATTTAACAAAAAAATGAAGGATGTGTATAGCCTAGAGGGAGGCTGCTAGACCGCTCCACCAAAGTTAAACATGGCCCTGAAGACTACAGTTTACCTATAAAGATTTTAGTTTGTTGGAATTTGATTTGCAGGAATTTAATTGATAGCAAATTTGTTTCATAATACTATATCATAACAGACTGAGGTGATTTTTCTCACAAGATGCTTTTGAATTAGGGCTGTCAAAAAATTGTATTTTTAATTTCGATTAATCACAGAATTTCATAAGTTAATTGCGATTAATTGCATTTTTTAAAAATCACGTTTTCAAGTCCACTATTTTGCAACAGTTTTGAAGTCCATATTGACAAGGTAAAGCAATTCTTACCAGATTGTCTCGATTAGGAAACAAATGACAGCAAAAACTGCATGAGACTAGCAGAAAGTGGGTGCATCTGTAAAGAGGAGACTCATCGGCACCCAGAGAACCCATTTTCATTCAGATATCTTAAGGTCAGAGGTCAAGGGACCCTGTGAAAAGGCCATGCTGTTTTTCCATTGCCAAAATGTTACCTAACTTTGCGTCATACAGTATCTACTACAGTATCATCACTTTAGTTTTAAAACTCGCAATAAAAATAATAATAATAAAAAAAAAACACATTTGCAATTAACGCAGTAACGCTGACAGCCCTAATATGAATAAAAGTAACTGTACTTATTCAAGTTGCAACAAAGGACTAACTATACATAATGCCGTGTGCAGATTAACAAAAAAAGGGGGTCAATAGGGGCCTACAGTTTATTTTTGCCCCTACCCCCAAAGTTGGTTTATCCAGCCATGCTTTCAACAACTCCAAAACTATCCTCTTTACACATTGATGTTGAATTACTTCAGTAAACTAATAAACTGGAATTGGAGTCTTGACACAAAGGCTGCACTTACACTCCTACACTTTATAAAACCATACACTAAAGAGCACACTGCTGGCTCTCGAAGAGAAATGATCACATCATAATTTGGAGTTTGAAAGGCTTTGGCACTATGTTAACTATGGTAAAAGAGAAGCAAACACACACAAATCAATGTGTCTGTTTGAATTCTTTAAAATTACATTCCTTATTCTTGCCAACAGCACCGAGCAGCCCCTTTCTTTTGAATCTGAATGCTGTGGTGTGTGTATGTGTGCGCGTGTGTGCATGCGCCCATGTGTGTACTGATTTGTTGCTGTTGCTGGCCTAAAATAAAGCCCCTTTAGCCCAGTCAGCCTTGCAGCAGCCATTAGTTTGAGGCAGCTCTCCCAGCAGAGCTCTGACAATGATGACAGGCAGAGGCCCCGGGGGTGGGACTCCAGAGGCATCGCTTGCTCTGGGTCAGCAAGGGCCAACATATTTATCTGGGCAGTAATCTGAAGGAGAAGGGACAGAATGAATGACCCCAAAACCTCAGGGACATCATCAAACCAGCTCCTATTCCAGGTCTACCATGACTGACAGTGAGGCTTCATTGCTGCTCTCAGAGACAGAGAGCAGCTGATGAATAACAGAGCGGCAATCAGCTCAAAGTGGAGCAGCGAGAGAAAACGTTAAGGAGAAGCTGAAATGGCAACATTACACTACACTACAGATTATGTGCACAGTGATGGGCTGCACTCTAGAGACACTTCCATCCTCCATTTACGATTCTTACAGGCTCTGCAGTATTACCTGTATAAGGGTTAAGTACTAGGGCAGTTCTTCAATAATATCGATATATATTAACCACAAATTAACACTGTCAGTTAAATTCCAAACCAGTTATTTTACATGTTTGATAACCACCCTGGCTTGATAACCAACCTGGTAAAATTAGCAACTGCTCCAAGGTTCCAGATCCCACAGGGCCTCAGATGACTGTGTATTAATTGGTTTGTGGTTTTGGATAAATTAACGAAATGCAAATTTGTTTTCAAAATTTTGGAATATGTACCACTAAATCACAAAGTTGAAATATTAAGAACGTTAATTCAAGTCCTGTATCATTACTGAGGGCCTGTTTTCCATTGGTACCCTGAGTTTTTCTAAATTTTAGGTTTTAAGTATTAATAGTCACTAGTGTCTATGATATTGTGCTCACAGAGAGCACTTGTGTTAAACCCCTGTGAACCCTAGGCTTTTTTTTGACATTTTGTTTATTTGGTTTCTCTTCACACAAGCTATTATACAGTCAACTTCAATTAGGTAATTTTACAGAGTAAACCATTTTTCCATCTTTTAACACTTTTAAGGCAACAACATAAAAACAAAATAAAAAAATAGAACATGGGGTGATAAATTAATAAAAGTGAAAACAGAGGGATGAATCATATTCGAACAAAAGAAGGGTGTTTAAGGGAAATATACATTTTCCACTTCTTCCAAATTTCTTCAAATTTCAGATTCCTGAAGTCCACTTAAAGTAAAAAAGTAATTCTTTCCATTACAAAAAATTCATGAATGATATCTTACCAGTTCTCTACTGATATGGCATCTGGCTGAATCCATTTCCATGTAAGTGCTTTTCTAGCAGCTAAACGTAATATTCAAAGTAAGTATTTTGTTTTTATTTTTGTAGATGTTGAAAGTAAAATGCCAAACAGGAGCTCATCCCACTAAATGTGACTGTTATCCCAAATATAGCCACTAATTCTGTATAAATCCAAAAAGCATTTACTTTAGGGCAGGCCCTAAACAAATGGTGGTGGTCAGCTTCCTGGGAGCCACACATCCTCCAGCAGCTGGAATTGCCTAATTGATGAGACTTCTGAGCAAGTGTAATCCAGCCAAAAGTCCTCCACTCAGTTGAGCGAACCCTAGGCTGTTTAACTACATTTTCACTTTTTGACTTGAGTCACTATATAGTCTAGTCAATCTACTCGTCTTAACTCTATGAAACCCAGAGTAACATCACTTTTCTTGTGTTGCTTTCAGATACCTTTCACAAGTATTTGAAACTCCCTTAGGAATTTGGTTTGTCCCTATAGGGAAAAAGCACTGAAGAGTTTGGTAAGAAACATTCTAGGAAACTAGTAGATTTAGAAAATTATTTTAAAAAAGCTAGGGAAAGATTTCCAGGAAAGAAATAACAAAGTTAGGGAAAGTCATTATTTAAAATGGTGATCAGTACATATTTAAAATTATGTTGCAGAATTCTTATAAAATTTTATTTTTCTAAAACTCTCTCTCTTTCTATTTTCTGATAAAATAATAATGTATTATTCAACTTTAACATTTTGATTAAAAAATCAATTTTCTGAGAAAATAATGTATTATTCAACTTTAAATAAACATTTTGTTAAAAAATAAACTCTTCTTCTACTTTTTACTAATTTCTTGGTAATTTTTGGGTTCTCCTTTTATTGCTCATTGTTGCCTTCCAATATTTTAAAAGAAATCAAGCCAATTTGTTCAGGTTTCAAAGGCTTAACTATGCATGCCATGTCTTTATGTCAAGAATATCCAAGCACAATATTTATCAAAGGTGATCAAATGTCACACATAGGTCATGTAATAACAAGAGAAACATCCCCATTAAGGCATCTGCTGATGAAGGCAAAGTGATGTGTAAGGAACCATGTAGATTTATTAGTCATAATTTAAAATGTGATAAATGGATGAAAGTTCTGGGAAATTTTCAGTAAATTACTGTGAACTAAATATTTTTTTGTATTTACAAATCAATACAGACATACACATAGGACAGTTTTACTAAAAATATGTCAATAAAGGGCTGTTGAAATGTGAAATTGGAATATCCCTGTGCATCCACAGGTTTTCAACACATGGCAAACATGTATGTAAACGGACAGACAAGAGTGTTGCAGGAATGATAGCATCAAGCATCACCATCGACAGTCATACACCCACTACATAACCAGGCACTCAAAATAATGGACAAAAAGAGTCCATCAAAAAGTCCATCCATCCGGTGTTATTAGTTGCATATTAGAATGATACAACCTTCTCAGCTTTGACAGCTTCATTAAGTTGTTTCCTGAAAGTAGCTTTCAATCTAACAGCTCCAGAGCATCTTTACAGATATATTCAAAGACACGACGGTAACACTGGAGAGCAGCATGAATGGTTATTGTAAAATACTCATAACCAAGTGAAATCAAATTGATTCCAAAAGACTTTCGCTTATAGTGTCTATCTGAGTAGCGACAGGAATTTGAGCTCCGACCTACTGGGCCCTAATTTGCACTTCCATTTCGCTATGTGGTTACTCAACTTACTTCTTCTGCTTTAAGATTGCTTGCTGCACATTTGGTTTGGTTTAAAAATGCCAAACAAATATAAAAATAGAATGAAGACAGCAGGAACAGCTGGAGGGGATGAAGACGCTAACAATGACTGGGCCTCGCTAGCTGAAGAGGAGACAGAGGAAGCTAGTGCTCGCTGCCAAGATGAGGGGGCTAACATTTTAGTAGCCATACAGTCACTGAGAGCTGATTTCTCGACTCAACTTCAAGAAGATGTCTCATCTAACCAAGAAATAAAACAAGCAATTTGTGTTTTTTTCTGAGAGGCTAACCTCAGCTGAGACACGCATTAGCAAAGCTGAAGATAACATCTTCTCGCTCACTAGCAAAACAAAGTATGTGAGCTTACTTAGTTACTTAAGTTGTAAGGTACTTGTTCTCAAAGCTAAGGCAAGATAAACAGGGCATTATTTAGATACCATGTTGTTTTGTACATGAGCAGAAATTTCGACCTTGAGCTAATGTCTTGGAATGTTAGAGGCCTTAGGAATTTGTTAAACTGAAACAAGGCTACCAATAAAGCCTTAGCAGGATTAATGAGACTGAAGCAGGCCTGCTATGATCAGGGAGAGAGGGCAGGGAAACTATTAGCTTGGCATATATAAACAAAATAAGAAATCAATCATGGAGAAAATATCTGCAAATTGAGTTATAACCTCAAATCCCCCCAAAATAAATAGGCTTTTTAAAAATAAGTTACGATCTCCATTACATGATATGCTGGCAGAAAGCCTTCAAAAGGGTGATTTACCTCTATCCCTGCATAACGCTCTTATAATTGTAATACTAAAACCTGGGAAATCATCAAAAAAATGTGAGTCATATAGACCAATTTAACTTATAAACTCCGATGCAAAGATAATTGCTTAAGTCCTTGCATGCAGGCTCAAAAAGTATCTACCTCTCCTTTCCAACCCTGATCACAATGGGTTTGTCAACTGACATCGAGCTTTTCATTGTGTCCAAAGGGTTCTAAATATTATTCATACAAAAGCTGAAGACCCACATTCAGCAGTACTGTCCCTGGATACAGCAAAAGCATTTGACAGGGTGGAACATCGTTATCTCCATGAAGTACTCACTCGTTTCTGTTTCAGCAGCTATTTCTCTAATTGGATAAGTATATTATGCAATAACACAGTGGCATTGGTGTCAATAAATAATTTGTTATCCAAACCCTTCAACTTTGGCAGGGGCATGCACCAAGGCTGCCCCCTCTCACCACTTCTGTTCATGCAGTGGAACCTCTGGCAATTGCTATTAAGAGCAATCAAAAAGTCACTGGCATTACAGTATAGAGAATAAAATTAGATTATTTGCAGATGATATTGTTTTCCTGTCAAAACTGGATCAGTAAATACATAATCTGTTTGATATCATTCACAAATTTAGTAGTTTCTCTGACTACAAAATTGATGAATCAAAATCTGCTATCCTTGTCCTTTAACATTCAGAGAGATTAAATCCACCTCTTAAAACACCGTTCAAAATAGTCTCAGATAGCTTTACTTTCCTAGATATAAGAATCACTCCTAAAATTGATAACTAAGTAACAGCCAATTATGGTCCAGTAGTCAAATTTGTGTCAGAATCAATTAATAGATGGTCGACACTTCCAATTCCTATAATAGGTTGAATCAATATTCTCAAAATAAATGTTCCTCTGAAATGTCTGTACCTTTTTTAGTCTATTCCTCTTGGTCCCCCTGCTCATTTTTTTGAAAAATAAATTTTGTAATTTCATTTGGAACAACAGACAAGCTAGACTTCGCCTATCTCTGTTAAATCACCTCTTTAAAAGAAGAGGGCTGAAACTTCCAAACCTTCAGTGGTATTATTGGTCAGCCCAACTTTCTACTGCTTCGTGCTGGTTCTCAAAAGAGACGCCAATGTCCTGGATAAGCATTGAAAGATATTATACATCTCCTCTACCTCTTACTTCATATTTGTATCCAGCAAAACTCAAAGAACTAATGAAACTTACACAGAACCCCTTTGTCAAAAATACAATACAAGTATGGTATGAGGTTCATAAACACAGAGGTGAGACACCACCACTATCCCAATTTACTCTCACAGTGACTTCATACCTGGTAAGAGTGATACAGGCTTCAAAATCTAGGCTGATAAAGGCCTATGCAAAGTAGCTGATATATTCAATAATGACATCCTCATGTATTTTGAAGATTTGAGACAAAATTATGAAATCCAGCCAAAAGATTTTTTTTAAATATCTGCAGATTAGAAGATTCATATCTACAAAACAAAAGTCCTTATCCTTACCTACTCTCACATCTGTGGAAGAAATAGTAGTTAAACACCACTCTAATAGGGGCCTGATTTCACGCTTCTACAGAACTATCATGGATAGCTCACAGACCTCCTCAGAAATTGAAAGACTTGCATGGTATGAGGACTTAAACAGTGAAATTTCAGTTGAGGACTGGCAGACAATCTGTTTAAAAAGCCCAAACATAACCTATAAAAACCCATTTCAAATTACTCCAGCATAAATGGATAATGAGGACATATGTAACTTGAACCCTGCTAAATAAATTCAACTCTGATACCCAGGACATATGTGGTAAATGCGAATAAAGGGCACACTGTTTCACTGCATTTGGGATTGCCCAAATATTAAGGCTTTTTGGAAAGACATATTGGATATCCTGTCACATGTCACAGGTGTGGGGTTAATTGTATGCCTCAAACTATATATTTTTGGTATTCTTCCTGTAAACTGTAAACTAAGCAAGGCACATTAAAAAAAAAGATCTACTGTTTACTACAAGTAATACACACCATAGCCAAATCCTGGAAATCTCCTACCAGACCAAGCTCACAAGCTTGGCTAGCAGTCTGTCACACTCTATTGCTCTTGAAAAACTCACATTTATAATTGAGGGTAAATACTCCACCTTTGTTAACTTATGGGGGCAGTTTATGAAAATTCTGGGTGGGCTGCAGGAATCTACTTATCTTAATGCAGTGATGACATCATAATTGTAAATATTTTTATTTGCTGTTTCTCTCTTTTTTTCTTTCCGTTTTTTTCTTCTTCTGGACCATCAATAATTATATAGGTAGCATATATATTCCGTGATTATTTTAGACAAAAAACCCCCCAAAAAAAACAAAAAAACAGTGCTCAATGTGATGTCCTGTCTTAGTAGTTTTATTAAGATGATACCTTGCCATGAATGTTCTGAGTTGTACCTTACTTGTTTTCTGTCTTTGTATCTGCAGTAATATGTGAAGTATAAAATTCTAATAAAAACACTTGTTTAAAAGATGGATTCCAAAAAAATCAATTACCATCATTCACAACAAAGGTCAAGTGCTGGCTAAAAGCAAACCAGAGTTGTAAACACTCTCAGATAACTGTGCTGAAAAAATACAAGGGGTGTTAGTGAACTGTTTTATGTATATTTTCGCATTTGTATGGTGTTACATGTGTATTGTGGTATGTTGTGATGTATGTACTGTGGTATATGTACTGTATTATGTGCATTGTGGTATATGCACTGCAGTATGTATATTATGGTATGTGTATTGCAGTATGTGTACTGTGGTATATGTTCTAATGCATGTATTGTGGTATATGTACTGTGAGCATTGTATGTGTGTTATTGTGCCTTCCATGTTCAGTGCATTTTGGTGTAATGAAGTTTGAAACTCAAAATTTTAATCACACTTAATACTTCTACATGTAAAAGCCCAACTAGTGACAAGAGTTGAAAATTAGCAGTACACTCTGTGCAACACATCAGTCTCAAACCTTGTAAAGGAGTCATGTTAAATTGCATCATTCCATCCAACCATTCATAATATGCATGTCAGTGCTATATTTTATATCTGCCATATATAGACTGATATATGGCAGTGATAGACTGTATCACTCCTGTGTTATATATATATATATTAGTGCTGGGCCATTAACGGCGTTAACGCGGGATTCTTATCGCGCGATAAGGAAATTATCGCGCAATAAACTATTCACTAAGTTGGGTCTATACAGTGAGCAAGGCACCAATTTCACTTTGTTGTTTAAGCGCGGATGTATACCTGGTCGAATTACGCGGAGGGGGCGTGAACAAGGCGGAAGCTGGTCTGCCTGCTCAAGCCATGTCACAAAGCTGCTGACTGTTAATGGTCTTCTTCATGACCTCTAATGTAGGCCCACAGTTCAGTTAGGGTCATGTTATCAGAGGCTGCGCCCTCTGCTGTTCATTCCAGTTAGCAGGAAAAAGCTTTTTCCACATGGAGACAGAACCTGTGTTCCTAAATGTCTGTGTTTAACAAAATAAAAAAAAGTTAAACACCAAAGTAAATCTTATGGAACATTATTTTTCTTTACCAAATATTATAGTAGAACAGCTTGCAAAGCTCTCCAACCAGGTTGAGAGGGTTAATTACTAAAAACATCTTGACACACGGCACAATTAAGGGCACATACTGGAGCTTGTTTGCGTGTCTTTGGGCAAAATATAATTGTATTGTCATGTGTACTCTGCTGTGTGCATGTGTATTTGAAAGAACGGGGATTCAATACACACATTCTTTTCCACGGGCGTGTTCATGTGGCTATGCTCAGCTAACAAATCATGTTAACTTTACCTGACTGCATAACATTTTCCAAACTATATTTTCCCACCTCCACTAAGGTATTCATCACAATTCAGTTCACTGCATATGTTTCAAAGTATACAATACAACACACAGAGAACGTAACTTTGAGCTCTGGTATCACATTGAGCATCATGTCTGCCTTTCTGTCTGTTGAGGTGCTGTTCTGCAGCTGCATGTAAATGTTGTTTAAAATGTTCAACATAAAAATGCATAAATTCTTAATTTATTCATAAATGCATGGAATTAATAGAGCTAATGTAAGTTTGTTGTTATTAAGTTAATGTCAAATGATAAAAAGCACATGAATGCGTGAATACATGTGAATATTACAGAATTACTTAATTGTTTACCAATATTTTTGTAGCAGAACTATTGTTCTTTGTGGAGGTTGTTTTGTTAGGTTGGACTTTGTTTGTTAACATGTAAGTCCGAAGTGGATTGTCAGAGCGTTTTTGAAAGGACTTTATGCACCTTTGGTGCAAGAGAACAATCTGTGTCTGTGTTGTTGTGAAAGGAGCTACACTGCACATGCAGATTTATTAAAAGGCTTGTGCTGTATTAACAGAGCCGACATAAAGATCACTATGAGGGTTCCGGTATGGACAAATTGATTTTCACATAATACGGACATGAAAGGGAAACAACTGGCTGCCTGGAGAGCAGAAAAACAAAGACATTTAAAAGGGGAAACAGGTCTGAAAGATGGTCATATATTTGTGATTTGTTAGAAATAGGATAGAACCTGCACCAGAAGATTTCCTTTATACAATGTGCATTTCAAAAACACAGATTTATGCTAAAGATCCCTAAGTAACAACTGTCTAGCCTTCTAAAAAGGTCAGAGGTCAGCTACAGAGCATCACCCCTGAAGTCAGCTGCAATCCAGAAAAGGGTAGTCTCTCTAACCTCTGCTATTCTAAGAACCTCTAATAGTTTCATGCTCGGTATTGAGTGAAGCTCTCAGGGACCACGTTGTTCTGTGCATCAGTGACAGTGAGGAGCTTTGAATCAGTATCATAGCGAGACACAGCCCCTAGAGGAAGAGGCTGCAGGGTCCTGGCACCACTGATTACAGGCTAATCAGGGGGCAAGGGGAATGGCCATTGATAATGTGAAGTATCTCTTGCCTCCGGTGATGCTTGTCTATTAGAGCAAGAATAGCATCTCATAAAGCTGATTCATCCCAAAAGTGATGATAATGGATGGAAGACTCAACAGTGAGAAAACCAACTGTACATGCGCCAAAACCGAAAATTGGGATCCACTAGATGCTTTAGAATATGTATATGAGGGTTATGTGAAAGCAGGGACATGCATGGGCCGCAGCTGGGTAAGACTAAATTCTTTCAACCCTGTGCCAATTTTTGTATTTAAAAAAAAAAAAAAAAAAAAAAACATGGGAAAAAAGGCAATGAGCAACTTGGGAAGAAATGTCCCACAAACTGCAAGAAATGTCTAGACTAAGAAAATTGTTTAGAAAAATCTAGGAAAAAATGTCTAGAAAAAAAGCAAGGAAAAAGAAAAATTATATTTATAATTACAATAGCTACAAAATAATTAAAATTTTGAAGGCATTTTTTCTGCTTTTTTTATAACTTTTTTTTCTTTTTTGCTCATTTCCGAGTAAATGTACTTGTAGTTTTTACTAATTTCTTGATTATTTCTTATTATTTCTTTCATTTTTTTGTTGTTCATTGCTTCCTCCCAGTGTTTTTGAAAGAAATCAAGCCAATTTTTTCTGGTTTTAAAGGGTTAATCTCTACAACCGAATTGTGGCTCACCCACTAGTAGGTAGACTGTTAAACGTTATGCAGACAGGCACTGCTGAAATTTCACAAATGTATATTTACATTCTCTTTAAAGTCCCAGTGTGTCCAGTGATACCAACATGTCAGGCTGAAGTATGTGGGAAAAATGTAAAAAAAAAATTATCAACAAAGCTGAAAGAATATTTCAGCTGGTTGAACCAGTGAAGCTATAAAAACAGGTTCAAAACAGGGTTTTTTCACTCAGTATAAGAATCATGTCTTCAAAAAGGAATTAAAACAATGTGACAGAAATTGGGGAAAAACAACATTATTCCGCTTTATAGGCTGGATTGCACAAACAAGAAGTGACTTTTAAACCTGATTAAATCCTGGTTTAAGTTTTAAATTCTGTTGTACTGGACTTTAAAAATAGCTTTAAATTATGAAAGCTTACATTTGAACCTCTCTTTAAATCTCAGTTTAGTCTTTACTCTAAAGTTTTGGTGCAACAGAATTAAATTTAATCTCTTAGTTAAACTGTGATCCAGAGTTAACATTAAAGCTACAGCTCAGAAGGTTTAACTTTTATAATGCTGCTCAGAAGGTTTAACTTTTATAATGGCTGCTTTTTTTTTAGATAATTTGAGCAAAATAATCAAGTTCCTTAAAGGTTGAGAGACAGAATCAACCCACTGACTTTTATGATAATGATAAAGAAGTGCAGCTGTACCACTGGTACTCCAACTCCAAATGCTGTCAGTTTTTTTTTGGTTTTTTTTAATTTGTTTTAATCTTCTATGATTTCACAATATTGTTCCATTAATTTCGCCAAGGAGTTTTTCCTCAAAGAAGGAAATATTTGAGCCTCTCTAGCAACAATATAACATTTATTGTAATGGAAAGGCAGTCATTTAAACAGTAAATGACCCCCCCCCACCTATCTTTCACACTTAGTGGGTGCTGACAGATGCTTAACTATGTGTGTATTTATTCAAGTATTTATTTATGTATTTATTTTTCTAAATTCCATGTGACCAGAGAGATTAATTTTTATTGGGGCAACAGAGCTCCGCTTAATTTTTAATCTGGATTTACTCATTTTGAACCTATTTTTAAGAAACTTTGATTAGTGCTTATCTTAGATTAAATTAATCCTTGTTGGTGCATCCCAGCCTTAGTGTTGACAGAGGTAAGTTCTGCTCCTGGTTATGAGTAATGTTAAGTTTTGTGTGCACAAATCAAAAGCTTGTAAGTATTGTGAGAAATGTAGAATGTGAGAAATATCACATTTTTTTTAATTGACTTCCACCGTCTCGCTCTGGCCCTTCAGCTCATTAGGGAGACTCCCCCGATGAACAGTTTCACCTCTGACCTCCTGGAGAAAGGCTGTATCAACAGCCCGACTCTTCCTGCTGCAGACCCGCTCCATTATTGTAACAAGCCTTCATTAATAACTGGGTTACACTATATACTCACACATGACTTAATGGCTTTTGCTGCGCGCTAAACAGCTGTTATTAATGGCTGGACTATTATTGTCTCACTGACCACAGAGGCTTTTCACAAGCTGACAACCCAAAAAATGTTCTTATTAATAGCTTAGAACTCAAGTTTTCACAACACGATGATCATGGCCAAAAGAGTTCACAATGACAATATCATTACAATATCGACAGAAATATTTGAAATAATTATAATAATAATGCTATTAATCGAATTCTTCTTGAACTTTTTTTTTGTCTTTTTCATGCAAAGCAATTACACACCAAATTCAAAAGTAGGAAGATGAAGAGAGTCTGTAACTATAACTGTACAAAAATGTACAAAAAGAGCAATTACACTTTATGAATAGTGAAAAGGCACGCAGATGGTGTTGGGGAGGGAGAAAAAGTGAGAATAGAAAAATACCAAATTGATTTAAGAGGTAGTATCATGTGTATTATTAATGATATTTCATTTTTAAATATCACAGTTATTGTATCATGACACCCCTAAAAATCATTACAAGTTACAGCTTATAAATCCTTTACTGTGAATGTCTAAGCAACAAAGTTGCACTGAGTTTTCCACCCCCTGGTCCTTTCGATCACGTGATTTTACTGTTGGGAGTGTACAATGAAGTGATTAAAAAAATAACCAAATTAAATACAACAATTAAATAAAGAACAAAAGAGTTTTTCTCATCTTTCTGTCTCACTGATAGTGTTTTTACATTTATACTTGACTTGTAACAGGAAAAAATGTCCTTGTAAAAACAATCAGGAGGTGACTTTAAAAAGCAGATCTTTGTTTATTTATTGATTGATCCTGCTAGTAACTCACTTTTGCCACATCTCAGCCCGATTATAGACAACATACTAATCGTATACAGTGCTCATTTTTTGTGTTCTATTTTGCAGTTTGTATCAAAGGAATTGTTAAACTTCCTTGCGTCAGCTGTGTCTACACAAACACATCCAATTATAAGATGCCTGACAGCGCAGAAGTTTGTCTTCAGACAACTTCTCCCCTTCACAAGTTTATTTGCTGTCATCAGTCCAATACAAAGAGGAGTTTGTATGAAATTTGGATCATAATTTTTGATGCACAGACTACGCAGTGTGAGAACTGATTTGATAGCGATCTCTGGGACTTCATTTGATGTGCAAGGGAGTAGAAAAGATTGAGTAATTGTTCAAATTGCTACAACTATCCAGGGAGACACCTTTCTAACATCACCCATGTTTTGTAGCCTTTCTGTGTTTTGTCAGGGGATATGAATAATGCAGGGCGGCTGCAAAAAACACTATCAGCCATTCCACTATTGTGACAGGAGCATCAGGAGATAGGCTGCATTCATTTGGAGCACTTCGACTTTTTTTTCCGAAGCCTGGAAAATGACATTTTTATCAGCCTCTTTGCCTACTTGAGTTGTTTTGTTTTTTTCTTTTCTTGAAAATTGAAAACTTGAGGCAGGGACAACCAAACTAAAGAGCAATCACATGAGAAGTTGTAATTGTTATTAGACAGCAAATTATTTTTTATAAAATGTGTTCTGACTGATAACTTTAAAAGGCTTGGAGGGTAGGTATAATATCTACGTGAGCATATATTATCCGACCGGAATGTAAGAAAATAGCACATCTCTATTAGCGTTTGTGTGCTGGTCAAATTACGGAGTATGTTTTGTGAGGAATATCAGTGAGCACATGGAGAACACACTGACAAAAGAAATGGGGGAAACGGGATAGCTTCCCGGGCGAAGAGACACAAATCCACAGCAAAAGGGGCTGAAAGGTCGAGGGCTGAAAGGCTCCCCTGAACACTCCAGAATTAAAAAAAGAAAAGAAAAGAAAACGGGGAATAAATATTTTTGGGGTAAATTCTTACCTTTTGCACCCGTGTCCGTCACCGTCGCCACAAAAACAAGCAGGAGAGGAAAATAATCTCTGATCGCGTTCATCACGTTTTTCTCCGTTTTGCGCTGCTCGAGCTTTTGAACGTCCTTGGGATCAACACTTTTCCTGTGGCTAACTGAAAGACCGGGAGCTCCGCCGAACACGAAGCGCTCCTCTCGGTGACTTCAACCCGGCTTTGCTGTCTGGATTTACTCCTTGACAAAGACGATGGCTTTTTAATTTCAATCCACCACCGCACCTACACACTCCTGACTGTAGTGACTCCAGTAACTATGGACTGTAGACTGCTGCTGCCGGTGCTAGCCCGCCCTGCTCTCTGTGTGCTGTGTGCTCTGTGTGCTGGGAGCCTCCTCTTCAGGGCAGCGCCGACGCCGCCGTCATTCAGCACCACGGAAAGCTCCTAGCGTTGGCCAAGGGAACACACAGAAGCAAATACAGCTCAAAGTTTGGGACATGCCCATCTAAAAACATCACAATTGGTCTATTTTAAGCAGTGGTCAAATGTAACTAAGAATATCTACTCAAGTACGGTACTTAAAGTGTAAATGAGGTACTTTGAGTGTTGTCTTTTCATGCTACTTTATACTTTTACTCCACTACATTCGCGGTAAAATCTGAAAAGATGATCTTACTTTAAACAATCCTGGAAACCAATTGCCTTGAAAAAAAAGAACAGTCAGTGTATCTTTTAATTTTATTTATGTTTATATTATATGTAACTGGTATGCTTACTCAAAATTGAGGTGTATTTACTTAATTTTGTGAAGATGTTGCAAGTTAAAAATTTTAGTTGAAATTACCTTGTTACCTTGTACCTAAGAGGTTGCAAGGTCAGTAAACCAAGTTAGTCTGAATGAACTTGATCATCACAAAGAGGATTTTGCCAAAGATGAAGTTAAGAGATCTTACAGTTCTGTTTTGTTGACATGTTTAAGAAAATATAAATATGATACACTAGTTTCCAGAATACAGCTCAGTATATTTGGTTTACTGAAGAAAAAAACGTATAAATATGTATTTTTTTAAGTTGCCTTAACTTAACACAATTAAGGACACTACATTTTAATAAACTTAACAAATACATATAAAAATTAACAAACATTTAGACTAGTAGTTATATTTTTTATTACATTTTTCAACGCCATCAGTTTCCTAGATTTTTACAGATAGATTTGACAGTGTTTCAAAGGGAAAATTGTACTTCTTAGATCACTACATTTATCTAAATACTTTACTTACTTTACAAATCAAGATTTCTGCATAAGAACATTAAGAGTTTATAATATTGTTATCAATTAAATTACCAAAGTATATCAACAACAATTAGTTGATTAATCAATCAGTCAATTGATTAGAGAATTGATTAACTGCCAATTATTTTGATTAACGTTCCAGTCCTTTCTTTTCTTTTCGTTTTTTTTTTTTTTTTTTTAATGATTTTGAGTTTTGGGGGGTGGCATTTTCAACTTTGCTTATGATCTTGGGGTGGGTTTTTTGTTGCTTTTTTAAAATTTTGACTTCTTTGAATAAATTTCTTCTTTTTTGAATATTTTTGATTTTTGGGGGATGTTCTTATTATATTTTTTTTCACATAATTTTGAGTTTTTTACATTTATTAATCATTAATCAAACATTAAGCACAATTTGATTTTTCCTCTTAATATTTATGCAATCTTTGAATGCCAGGCATTTCAATTGTGGTGGTAACAGTATTTTAAAGTTTTAAGTCAAGGGTGTCCAAACTTTTTTTAAATGGGGGCCAGATGAGATAATGCTACAAAGGAAAAAAAAAAAAAAAAACCTTCACACTTCTTCTCTCGTAGGGCTCTGGGAATACAAGATATCACAATACAATGGTTACAATTCAATATATTGCAATATATTGCAATACTGTAAGTAATGTGATATATTGGAATGGTAGAGTAAGTCTTTAGGTTTAAACACAACTCAAAATGAACCACTGCGACAATTTTTTTGAATAAACACTATTAAATATATATAAATAAAAAATATCTAAAAAATATATACAATCAATAGCCAGTTGAGAGTAAATCGGGATACACATGCACACTTTGCCATGTCTATATTTTCTACCTAACAGGAAATGTCTATTACTGTTTGTTTGCTTGTTTACTGTCTATTGATAAAAACTAGTTGGTTCCACCTGTGTAGTTCTGATTTGGGGCGTGTCTAAAAACTTTATGTCAGTTCTGCCATCGTGAGTTGAAAGGTTAAAAAATAAGGTGTGATGGGCCACATATAGTATATTTTGAACAACAAGCTGCGGGCCTTTTAAAAATTGGTCGTTGGGCCAAGATTGGCACCCAGGCCAGAAATTCTACATGCTTGTAAAAAAGTATAGTGATACCACACTGTAAAAATACAAGTAAAAGCCCTGTATTCAAGTAAAAGTTCAGAAAATATCACCCAGATACATTTAAAGTGTCTAAAGTAATAGTACTCATCCATAAAGCTTCCTTTCAGTTTTATATTATACAATGTATTGGGTCCAACAAGGACAAACCCTGCAGTCTAATATAACAATCCAACATTAAATTTTACCTTCATGTAATATTAATACAAATGTAATGTTCAGTTTTGTCGACAGTTTAAAATAGTTAATTCAAGCATCTGATTATTTTGGCTGCAGTTTGTGGTGCTGTTGAACTGTACAACATTATACAGAAAAGTGTGTTTCTGTTATTTACACCACCCTCAGTAAACATTTAGATAAATGGGACATACTTCCTACATTATTTTAAAGTTGTTTTGAATACTTACAGCTGTCTAAAATATAGGGAATACTCTTAGTAGTTAGAATATGTACACACATCACAACAGCACTGATGCCACAGCGGGGGCACTCAACTGATTTCATAAAGATCACACAACATGGTAAGTAAGCTACCACTCAGCCTGTATGTTTAGAAAATAACCATGATGATGTCACTGTGGCATCATCAGTGCGACCTCAACTTCGACTTGAGACTTTAAACAGGAAGTTTTAAAAAAAAACCTGTGTTAGAAATTGGAGGTCAGCAGTTTGAAAGCTTTAACCAGTCATTAAG
Organism: Plectropomus leopardus; assembly: GCF_008729295.1. NCBI lineage: Eukaryota > Metazoa > Chordata > Actinopteri > Perciformes > Serranidae > Plectropomus > Plectropomus leopardus. The sequence continues at coordinate 35,377,464 of NC_056467.1, forward strand.
GGTCTCACCAAAGACATTGAGTTGCATTATGGGAATTGTAGGATCCAACATTTCTGATGCTTGACTCAGAAAGGGATTCTGAGTCTCTATATTTTAATTCTATGTCTAATGTTTAATTATGTTTAATTATCTGCCTTTCATGAATCCCCAAACTTAATTAAAGTGCAATAATAAATCCAAAGAGATGCACTTCAGCATTACCACTGGGCTGTCACAAAAGTCATGAATCTTAAAATACTTTTCATTATTATTATTATTATTATATTTACACATTTTTAGGTAGTTGGTTTGTACTTTTTTATTGATGTCTTGCTAACTTTTTTGGTCTTTTTTTTCAAGTTGATCATTGCCTTCTTCCGATGTTTCTGAAAGAAATCAAGCCAGTTTGCTCAGATTTCAAAGGGTTAACTCTAAGACTAAGATTGTTGCAAGAACTGTTCTGTTAAGATTACTTCAGAAAAAGAAAACAAATGATTTTAGTACACAATGTAATAAAACATCTGAACTTTGAAGAACATATTATTTGATAGCTGGAAGCACAAAGATGCAATGCTATTGGCATCTCTATGTTTTGAGACTCAGTTTCAGGCTAGAACAAGTAGGGTATCAGAAGAGTGAAGAGCTCCTATTCTAGAGCTGGTAATCTTGACAGTGAGAGAACCGAGGCTCTTTAAAACAATGTGTGTGTTTCTCATTTCTGTGAAAAGTCTTTATTTGTTCAGGTCAGACATAATAGTTAGAAAATGTATATTGCTGAAAAATATCAAACCACAAAATGCTGTGGTAAGATAAGTAAACAAGCATCCCCATCCAAAATAATCAATAGCAAGTTTAATCAATATCATAATTTAATTATATGGAAATGAGTCTTCGACCATGTTTTCAACAATCAATTTTGAACATTTAAAAGGTGTTTTGAGAAAAATCTCGGAATTTCCTTTACGCAGACTTTAACAAATTGCCATTATTACTAGTATTGGTTCTAGTATTATGGTGCACTGTAGTTCTGCAAGTGGTTTTTCCAAGTGTTGTGGGCAGACACTGCTTGAATGCTGTGGGAATAATCAATGTCAAACTCTGTACTATCTCTACTTCATTACTTTCAAATGTGTTTAGAAAAATGTTAGTATGTCACAGCAATGTCATAAAAAGTTGTTTCAAAAGACGTAGTATAATATGTCATGAAAAAGTCAGCGTGTGTGCAATTCTCTTGTTTGGTTCTCCATCATTTCATAGATCCTAACTCCCTCACCTAAAAATTAGCTTTCACAAACAACAAGCAACAACTACTTAACCTAGTGTGTCTAAACAGAGATTCCCTGAGTGCGTGCAAAATCGTAAAGGGTACCCCAATTTACCTAAGGTCCACAAACTCTCATCACATACCTTTCACCAAATGCAAAAACAGTTCTTGTCACAAAAAACAGTCAGCCAACTCAGGCAGAGAACAAAAAGATAAAAAGAGAGACCTGCACTCCGCTGGACCTCTTTAATGACAGTGCCGATAGATGATTGGCCAGTTCGAGTGGAGGGAACCAATGAGCATCCTGACCATCTGCATAGGTGAAGATCAGTCAGGATGTACAGGTAGAAAACACTCAGGTCATTAGCACCTGGAAAAAACACAAGAGAGGAGGGAGAAAATGGGAGAAAAACACACACAGCACTATGCCCCTGCCTGGCACGTAACAGTTATGATATTGTAACCCTAGTTCTATCAGCACATGCGGAGCCCTCTGCTGGACTCGCTTCTCTAATCACTAGCACGCATTCACACACTTAAAAGCACAAACATAGCAGGCCGATCAGAACATGGCTACCCTTATACATGCAGACCTTGCAGTACATTGGGAGATTAATTTCTTCCACCAGACATCCTACACCCTCTTTTCAGCAAGGGGGCAAGCTTATAGAACTAGGGTTACAGTAGCCGCATTTACACTGTCTGTTCAAGGCGGGAATATCGCGCCATTATGCTGCCTTTACGTTCTGTTTAATGTCCGAAAGGGCAGACAGAACGTCTGAGTTTTTGCCTCTGAGCTGGAATGAAGGTAGTAACAGCACTGAAACAAAGTTGCAAAGCCGGAAAGACGTGACCATGGGTGGCACGGATGTGACATTTTGACAATGTGTTATGTGCGACCCACCGCCGGAGATCTAAAAACCAGCCTCTAGCAATAAGCAGCTAATTCATACAAGAAGAATGGTGGCCATAAATGTCCCCAAACTGGAAAAATAATGAGATTCAGGAGCTCCTTACTGTGTGAGCAGAGGGTGAGAATAGCTACCATACAAAATAGACAGTAAATGATTGTGGTTGAGATGTTATACCTTTGTTGTTGTGTAGAGAGTGGTGCTGACACTCATATTAAATGTCACACTAGAGGCGAACGCTTGTGCGTTCATCATGCCTGTCACACCTCTTTTGATTATGTGACATCATGATGCAGTGTATTAAAACACATTATAGCAGAATGATGCCACCAACGGTTGGTTCTCTGTAAAAATGCAAAGGAGGTATAAAAAGGGACTGTACTGTATCCCTGTATCGTCATCTCTGTGTGAAAGCAACTGATGACTCAAATCAAGGATACTAATGTGCATGTAAACATCCTCAGTAATTCTCAAAGAAAACAATGGCAGCCAAAACCTAAAGCTAAATAATACAAAATAAAAGAATTTAAATTATTTTCTAAACCATGAGATTTTAAGAATAACAAAAATTAAATTAATTAGTCCTACAGCATTTTCTTTTGTAACATTATAGGTGGGAACATACTGTTAAAAAATTCAAACCATTGAGCATGCAGGAGTTACAGTTAGCAGTTAACCTAGATTGCATGTGTTTGGACTGTTAGAGGAAATCAGAGCACCCGGAGAAAAGCCTCTCTGTCTCTCTTTGCTGGCTTTAATCAATTAGAAGGTATTCCTGCATGTGATGTGCAAAGGCTTTCACGTGAACTAAATGTTATAAGCAATGAGTAATCTCAACATAAAAACAATTAAAACGTGTCCATAAATACCCCATAAGGACTGCCATTTTTAAGAGGTCAGTGTGCAAATTATGGACACACTGTATTTTATTTGTTTATTTTTGTTTATTTGTATTTTGAGAAATTTGAGAGACTTGCTGTCAAAGGAAATAAGACAGAAAGTAGCCAAATAAAAAAACTAAGAGCTAAAACCTGTCTTTTACATCAACATGTTTGCTCTGCATGCTAAATCTACATGAGAAGAGAAGAAACACTTGAAGCATAAAGCATAAATGACATAGACTTGTACCTTTTTGGAAATGGTGCAGAATTGTTGAATGTATGGCTTTGCTGTGTCAAAAATCTTTTCCATTGAATGATGATTGGAGTTTGTTTTTTCATCTGTGAGCCTACTGGAAATCTACACACTTCCTGCCACTGATGTGTCTGCCTCCTGCTTTGACTCACAGAGCACGGGTTTGAGTTGCATTAGCCGCCTTCAATCAGCACACTCTTTCACATCTACTGGTTTTGAGTCATCTCACTGCTGCACCTGTGGCTACTTAAAACACAATCTAGACCTCTGGGTGGCTGATCTCAGCTTGGAGTTGTGAAGCTTTTGCAGCCAAGGTGCTCCACATCCCTCCACACTGTGTCCAGCCTTGCAGCTGCTGCTCCCCTCACTGAGAGATGACTCACTACATCAATGCAGGAGAAAGTCTCTAACACAGAAACAGTGATGGATCTTCTCAACCCATTTGCTATGATTTACGCACCTTTGCCTCACGGTTGATAAGCTATTCATAGATTCAACCCCCTGTATGGAAAAGGCAAGTCATGTACAGGCAACACTCATCACATTAAAGGCCCAGTTCGTAATCTTTTTCACCACTTACATTCACACACATACAGTAACTGAGGAAAGGAACTTTTAATGTATGTCATACATTTTACCAGAAATGATAAGTTCACAAAGTCAAAGTCAATAAATATTATAGAAATCTGAAAATAAAAGTGACTTCAAACAATAAAAAAATACACAAAATAAATATAAAAAATAAACAGATAAAAAAAATAAATACTAATAATAATGAAAATAGAAACTAAATCAGTTTAAACTGTGTGGTGGGGGAAAAAACAACTAGTAAATTTTATATAAGAAAAATATAATTGAATAGAACTACAGTATGATAAAAATACTAAAATACACTGTATCAAAACATCTGTATAAAAAGAAATTGGGGTTTGCCAAGTTTTTAGCAAAGCAATTTTATCGCAAAAAATGTCAGCTGTGCGGTTACAATGCCTATTAATGTGTTGACCCTAACAGCTCATTTAATGTGGCCTTTATGTGAAACTCTACTCGAAGAAAACAAATATTTGTCCATTATTTAGCATCATAATAATTTTTCTATTTATACTATTATTCATTTAATCTTTGTATATTTATTTACTTTAGGATTTTCTTCTTTTTTTATCTTTTAAATTTTTCTCTCCTCTGTTTTATCTGTTCATAGGCATACCTTTGGGTCCTTATTCCTGAAGCTTATACATATTATATTTTCAATTACTAATTATCTTTTGCAGTTCTGTCAGAACTATTTTAGTTGAATCTAATAAGGCCCCATTTTGCATGTTGAGTTATAGCTTGTATAGGTGGGGGCTGTCACGGTTTGGAAACAGTAGTTTTTGACCCAAGTGTAGAATGAGACAGCAGGATAATCTGGTGATTTACTGTCAAAAAACCCAAACAAACTAAAAAAAAAAACTTACAGCCGCAGTCCAAGAACAGGTAAGCAACAAAAGGCAACTCCGACAGAAAACCAGCAACACCAAAACACCAGGAGCTGCAGTCAAAAAACAGGAAAGACCTCTTAGCACTCAGAATGAACTTACACAGAGTAGAAGAACTGAGATAGGTTCTATAGGTGACTGATTGGAAAGTGCAAACAGGTGAGCAAGAAGATGATGTGACTGCAGAGGATAGCTGAAACTAATCAGGGTAAGGCAAACTATCAAGACTTGAGGGAAAACACACAGCATGACTAACTAAATAAATACAGCAAATCAACACTGAAAACACAAAATAAAAAAAACAAATCCTCATGAAAAAATGAAATGAAACCTTAAACCTTTGAGACCTGGATCAGCGTCTTTTTGTTGTTGTTGTTGTTTTTGTTGCTGCATTCAGGTTATTTTCACAAGCTAACATAGTAAATGGACTGTACTTGTATAGCGCTTTCCCTAGTCTTATTGGCCACTCAAAGCGCTTTCATATTACATTGTCACATTCACCCATTCACACACACAGCCTCCAAAGTTGCCTCCTTCCCATAGCAACAGAAATGATACATTTTGACCACCTCCCCCCTCTCCATATCCCCCACACACATGCACACACACAAACAAAAACACATACAAAACTGCCCAGAGACAAAAACAAAACTATTGGTTGTTGCAAAGCTGTGTGATCTGTTTGATCTGCAAAACTAGAAATAAACTCTAGTTTGCCTGGCTGGTCATTTTTTCAGCAGTCATCTAGAAAATTAAAATACGGTACAGTACAGAGTTGGCTGTTGCAGCCATTCTGAGGCCTGCTGCGGATGAAGAGGGCCTCAGCAGTAAAGAAGAGAAGGTGGAAGAGGAGGAGGACTAGGAGGAGGATAGCTCAACTTCTGAAGAACCTTAAGAAGAGGCCTTTCCAGAGGAGATTCCCAGCAGCAGTGTGGATGAGACCTCAGATGAGGACATGGAGGAGGAGGAAGAAGAGGATGTCACTGCCACCTGGAGCTCGAGAAACAGAGCAGTAAACTGGGCTCCAACTCATCAGGAGAGTGTATGTATGTGTTTAGTATGTACACCCTCCAATTCCGACCCCTGGGCTAACACATTTTGCTGTGGCAAGAATTAGCAACCCTCAAACAGCATTTGGCATTATCCTCACAAATGAGATGATACAGCTAATTCTGAGATACACAAACCTCCAGAGGCAGCGTACCAAGGCTGCATGGAGAGACTTACGTAGATGAGATGGAGGTCTGGGCATATATTGGCTTGCTGATTTTGTCTGGTGTTTCAAAGCCCACCATGAGTCCACCCTGAGCTTGTGGGACAAGGAGACAGGGTGCTCCATTTTTTGGGCCACAATGTCCTGGAAAAGATTCAAACTAATAAGTTCCATCCTAAGATTTGACGATCTGCTGACAAGACCAGCACGAATCCAGCGCAACAAACTGTCAGCAATCAGCCAGTTTAGGGATCTCTGGAACTTCTCCTGTACAAACCAGGGAGAGACATCTGTGTGGACGAGCAGCTGATTCCTTTCAGGGGCCGCTGCTTGTTCTGCAAATACATTCCCAGCAAACCAGCCAGATATGGCTTAAAAATATGGACTCTGTGTGACATGAAAACATCCTTTGCGCTGAGAACACAGGTGTGCACAGGGAAGCTTGGCACACAAACCAGAGAAACCAATCAGGGGATGCGAGTGACCCTCGAGCTGACCAAAGGCCTCGAGACGTGCAGATGGCTACAGGCACTTTTTTTTAACATCATTGATGTCTCGGCCTACAATACCCTGGTCCTTTTCCTGGAAGTCAACCGAACCTGGAACCAGCCTAAAAGCTTTAGGAGGTGCATCTTCCTTGATGAATTTGGAAAAAGTCTGGTGGTTCCTGCAATCACCCAGAGAAAGTGCCTACCACAGACAGCTGGTGCAGCTTCAATGGTTCGTCAAGCCCAGGCTCAGGCCCAGCCTCAAGCTCAGGCCCAGCCTCAAGCTCAGGCCCAGACTCTATAGGAGCACACAGAGATGGAGAAAACAGGAGAGAAGGAGCCCTCCAAATAAGAAAACAGTGCTGTCTTTGCAGCACTGTTATTTTTACAGCATTTTTTCTCCCGGGAGTCGTTTGGGTCCCATGGGTCCAAAGTTTGCATTCTTCTGGGGGTCCCCGGAGGGTTAAAGCGATGAAAGGGCCCTCGCACCCCCATGTATGTCGGGGGTAGCAGTGGGACTCCAGCTAAAGCGAATGTTAATCTCTGTGAAAGTCGAATAATGTACGTAGAGAGTTTGGACCCTGGAGTGAGCTATTTCACATGGTGTAGTACTTACAGCGGCCACTAGGGGACACAAATTCCATGCCATCTTGGCATAAATTATTTGTAGACCATAACATTTAAATTTAATGTAAATCCAATGATAAATGTCCCTCAAGGCATACTTCCTTTTGCCAATAGGTGGCGCTTTTATGACTAGTGAATATTGTCACACAGATGTGTTTAGGGCAGGACACTTATTAATCCTATGAAGTTTCAGGCAGATAGGACAATGTACACCAAATTTACAACAATTTCCTGTTCTATTGCAAGACATCAAAATTATATGCCACGTAAGAGGTAAACTGTAAAAGTTTTGCGCGGACCTGTGATAACTTTTCACCAAAGAGTAGAGAATGGACACACCAATTCTGAAGTTGATTGGATGCAGGACAAGATAGCAAAAGTACGAGGCCCGAAATCGCCAAAAGTCAGCACAAAATTCAAAATGGCCGACTTCCTGTTGGGTTTGGGGGGTGGTTCCAAGAGGCTTTTTTGTGAGTCTGGGCATGATACATACGTGTGCTGGATTCCGTATTTGTAAATGAAACCAGCCATTGGGGGTACATGTTAGGGGTGCTGTGGAGCCATTTTGCTATACCCATTTCTGAAACCACCAAAATACAACATTTTTCGCCAGTCCGGATGTGCATACCAAGAATCATGAGTTTTTGAGTGTTTTTAGATCTCCAAAGATGCAATTCATTGGGGAGAAAAATATTAATAATTTCTTGCATTCCAAGAAGGTCCTCGCTACTGACTGGACTCTGAGTGATGCAATCATTCGTTTCAGTGAAAGTCGGAAAAAGTATGCAGAGAGTTTGGACCCTTGAGTGAGATATTCCACATGGTAAATTACTTTCTTTGGACACACACAATCCACTTAATCTTGATCTACATCATTTGTGGACCAATCCATGTAAATGTCATGTCAATGAAAGGATGGGAACATCATGAAAATAAAAAGATAGTTTTAAGATGACTTGTTGATGTGGCAAGGGCTGCAGCCTGACCAAAACTGTGAAATCTGGGGCCAATCGGTCGATGCAAAGTGAAGTTACAACAACTTCCTCTTTGATGGCAACCACTGGGTCTCCGTGGCAACAGCGTTCATGGAAAACCTATGCTTCAGAGGAAGGCATCATTAAGGTCTTAAAGGTTTTGTCACCAGATTTGAAGTCAATCGTATACAATCTGTAGGAACATTCATCAAAAAAGAAAGCATGTAATTTCCATGACATTTCATGTTGCCAGTAGGGGACGCTAAAAGTAATGGTAATGGTTGCCATGTAGATGTGTTCAGGGCAAGACAAACTCACACATGTAATTACTTTTGATGTCCCAGGCCTTCTGAGAGGATTTTTAAATTTTGAAGTCAATCGGATGAAATCTGTAGGAGAACATCGAAAAATTGCAAGTCCTGAAAATAGCCAAAAATACGCCAAAATTGCAAATTCAGTTCAAAATGGCCTACTTCCTATTGGGTTTACGGTATGGGCCCAAGAAGGTTTTTTGTAGTTCTTGGGCTGTTAAGGTCTTTACAGTATTCTAATTGGATTTGAGGTCAATTAAGTTAACCTGCTACAGGGGAAAAATCAAAGAGTAAAAAAAGTAACTTCCTGCTACCAATAGGTGGTGCTATGAGTAAGATTCAAAATTGCACTGCAGATGTCTTCAGGCCTGGACTCTTATCAAATCTGTGAAATTTTGTAAAGATCTGACTTCTGAACAGTTATTGATATTATGTCAAAACATCGAAATTGTCCACCCGACTTCGGTAACACCTTTCAACGAAAACTCTCATTATTCATTTTCAAGCATCATCAACGTCTTAAAGATTTTTTGAGACCACATCAATCGAGTCAACCTGCTAGGAGCGGGACATCTTACTGTAAAACTTTGCTTTTCTTGTGCCAATAGGTGGCGGTCTCATTATCGTTGAAAATTGTCATATAGATGTGTTAAGGGCGGGAGTCCTATCAAACATGTGAAGTTTGGGTCATATTGGACCATTTACAGCAGAATTACATACCACTTCCTGTTTACTTCCTGGTTCATGGCAGAACATGCAAATTAGATGCCTCATACAGATCACATGGTGTGATGAAAACTCATGATTTGAATAACTTTTGCTGTCAAAGGTCTTATGAAGGTAGCCATAACATTTAAAGTCAATGAAAGGACAAGTTCCAAACTTTCACAGCTCTAGGTGAAACGTGCTGCAGGGGCTGCTTTGTTGAAAATCAGTAGGGGATGAAACTGATATATTTCCTCCCACCCACGCACGAGACCATTAAAATATCAAATTTTTCACCAGACCTGATAAGTCTGCAAAGTTTCATGACTTTTTGAATATGTTAAAGCCCTCAAAAAGGCTATTCATTTGAGAGAATAATAATAATAATAATAATAATTCCTTCAGTTTCAAGAGGGTCCTTGCACCATTCAGTGCTCTGGCCCTAATTAAAGTTGCAAGCAGCGATGAACGGGCCAGAGCACCCCCACACAACTGGTGTGACTCCAACTTCCCCGATCTTTAATTGTAGTGAAAGTCAGAAATGCATGTAAAAAGTTTGGATCATTGAGTGTGATATTTCACATGGTTTGGTACTTCCTAAAACCACTAGGTGTAGCTGGAGACAACACAAAATCTAAGTCATCCTGGTCTACATCATGTTTAGACCAAACCATGTAAATTGCATGTAAATCAAATGATGATATTGTTACATGGCATACTTCCTGTTGTCAGTGGGTGGTGCATTGAGTATCACATGTTGATGTGTTCAGGGTTGCAACCTGTTCACACCTGTAAAATTTGGAGCCAATCGGTTATTGCAAACTGAAGCTACAGGAACTTTCTGTTTGGTGGCAAATACTGCATTGCTGGATGGGTGAAAAGGAGACATCAACACGACAATCAAAAGAGAAGATGAAGTCAGAGTATGTGTGGCGCAAAGAAGATGATTTATTGGAAGCTACTACTAACAAAACTTCACAATTGTGGAGGAAGAGGGTGGGATGAGGGGTTGTGCCAAAAAAACTCAAAAAAATACAATAAAACACAGCCTAAACTGAATCTGGTCTTGAAAACAAACTCAAACAAAACCTGACTCTGTTATCTAAACAAGAATCTTTCCAAAAATAAATACAGAGGTGGCACCAACCCTAAAATCTAGTGTTCTTAGACAATGTGACCTACGTGAGTGAAAAATGTATGGGATACCCCATCTTGCCTATCCACACCCTCACTCCACCAACCTAGTTAACTAAGGAAACTCCAGTTGTATGGCAGCATTCAACACCACAACCAGCAGCTCCAGCAGGCAGAGAGCACGATTGCTGCAGGCAAGGTCCTTTTATAAGAGAGCCCTGGGTGTGATTGGCCAGTCTGGAGGTACCAACACTACACAGGTGCAGGCCAATCAGGTTGATGGCACCTGAGAGGAAAGACAAACAAACACAATTGTACTGTGCCCCCCTTCCCCCACAGCCTGGCATGTAACATTCACAAGGAGGCATCATGAAGGTCTTACAGCAGCTTTTGTTACCGAGTTTGAGTTGAATGTGATCAACCTGTAAGGGGATGCAACTTAAAATATAAATCATGTAAATTCCTGTTTCCAGTAGGTGGTGGTATGCTGATAAGTCAAGTGAGCCATGCAGATGTGTTCAACACTGCACTCTTTTGAAGCATGAGAAATTTGGGGCAGATTGGACAATGACTGGCTGAGTTACAACAACTTCCTGTTTCATGGTGAAACATCAAAGTTAAAAAACTAGGCACTCCCACATGCTGTGACAACAACTCAGAAACTGAATAACTTTCGATGTCCCAGGATCTTTGATTTTAATGAAATGTGGAACAAGCAGGCAGAGAGTTTTGATTTTTCAGTTAGATATTACACCTCTGTAATACATTCTGTGGCCACTAGGTGGCGCTAGAGCCCAGACAATATGTACATCATCTTAAACCATGTAAATGTCATGTAAATCACAGTTCGCTGCTCGGGCCCTAATAATTCCTTAAGTTTCAAGAGGGTCCTCACACCGTTCGGTGTTCGGGCCTTAACATTAATAATAATAATTGTTTGTTCCTAACCAACCGTGCCAGCATGTGCTTTTGTTGACATTCCCTTGTAGGTTGCCATGTGCTTTTCTTGATTATAAATAACTTAATGCAGCATATCCCACCATGTGCTTGTGTTGACATCATGGTAGCTGTATCCTGGAAAGTCAACAGCAGATGCAGAAGGTTACCTAGAGTGTAACATGAAGATGTGGAAGTCCACTACAAAGCAGCAATATGTGTCGACTTGGGATAAGAACATGTTTGCTACTCAGTTTAATATTCACACGCATTTACACACTGATGGCACAGCCATCGGGAGCAATTTGGAGTACAATATCTTGTCCAAGCATACTTTGATATTCCGAAAAGGAGTCAGGGACTGAACTGTCAACCTTGTGATTGTTCTATCTAATTCTCTTAATAGAACAAAATTGTTCAGATGCTGTTCCTTCTGTCCCACACTTCTGTATGATGGAGTGTACTAAGGGCTTCAGACTGATAGCACACCTGCTTCACAAATCTTGCTGTATTCTTCTCTTTTTTCATTCCCTGTTTCAGGCAGCCAGAAGTGTGCAAGACAGTAATTAGCAAGATTTAGAACAAGCAGTACATAGCATAGTGACAGCTATTTCCATTCCCTTTAGATCAGAGCAGAGCAACTTTATTGGATGTGTTTTGGAGCAAAGCAAGTGGCCTCCTAATAACAGCACCACATTAAGGCTCCTCTACACCTTCGCTCTGGCACAGGGGCTTATTTGTCTTAATAAGCAATAGTGTCGTGGCAGCTTCTATTAGACATACGGTCAGGCTGAATGCATTTCCCTTCAGAACCGAGGATAGATTGCCCCAGTGGCTCCTCCTGAAGTTGCTCTGGCAGTGCAGACTTTTCTGCCAGGACAGGGGAATTAGGGAAAAAACATCTAATCAAGGTTTTATTTTTCACTATATGGTCTGGGTATAAATAGTAGGCACATTGCTTATTCATAGTTTACTCTTGTTCTGCCTCAGTAGGCATCGCTGTCTTGTTATATAACACAAAGCATGTGACATCAGGCTATGATTGTAAATGTATGATTATCACATGTTAATTGATTAATACTCTACATCAAACAACTTTCTTTCCTGTGTGGCCCATTTATTTTCAACTTAAATAGCATCAAAATGTCTGACATGGCCATGAATAGGTTTGAGTACCTGCTGGTTTAAAGGTTGTTCCACAGAAGGTGGAATAAGTTATTTTAGCAAATGAGCTTGTTCAGTATGCCTCTGCATGCATCCACTCCATGCTTCCTGCTGATCTGTCCAGCCATGCTGCTGCTCAGTGAAGAGAGGTCAGCTAAGTTCCCTCTCTCTCTGCACTATGACTAGTGTGACCTGCATACCGGGCCTTTCTGCGACCGTGTTCACACTGCAGTAAAAAAAGTCCCAATGTAGCTGTTGTTTTTCCCTCATGTGATGCAGATCTAATGTATGTGATCAGTGTGACCACCATAATGGTGCCCAGTTTGGGCAGATTTCCATTTTCTCTCTGGAACTTTTGTATAAAGAAATAGCGTGTTTAATCTTTCATTGAAATCAAAGTTGAGCTCAGTCAGAAAATCTGTTTGTTTTTTTCAACACATTCTGATTCCCAACCTTTTAAACACTGCCACTTGGCCAGTGATTTTGGCTTCAGACAGATGCAAAAAAGGTACCTTTTACGTCAATATGAAATCTTGCCAGGAATTACAGAATATAAGGTGCTGGAATGTCCCTAGAGGGTGGACAGGAGGGGATGATCCAACAGACCGCAAAATTTCTCCCTAGAGCCCACCGATGACCTTCTGTGTGAATGTTGAGCTAAACCATGACTGTTTAAAACCTAACCTTTTGCTCTTGTTGTTGTATTTTGATAACAATGTATCTAACAAGCAGAAATAGTACATTTTCTGTGAAAAAGGGAGTGTATTTTAAAAAGACACAGCATCCTGGAACATCAGGGACAATTTCAGGGGGATAGCTAGAGTTTAAAATGTAGACGTGAAAGTCGTCTGACCAAGCACCAATATTTGATAAGCTGGGATGAGAATGTTTTGTTTTTATTCATCCCACACAGCCAATGAACCAACTGTACAAGTTAGCAGTGAGCTAGCTTGAAACAGGCCGTGTGTCTGGTAGAGTGCTTGTGTTTCTAAGACAAGTCAGTCTCTGACTGAAGTCAGAATAATCCAGAAAACTCTAGCTCTCTCCATCATTTGCCTCCAGTCTCTCCCTATTTTCTTCCTTTCATTACTTTGTGCTCATGAAGAACATTCAAAAATCTACTTGGTCAGCACCATTTCAGTGCACTGACGCAACGCTCAACATGTAACAGCAAGGGCCAGGATAGCTGTTTAAATGGAGTGTGATCAGTCAGACAGTGGCAGAGACCAGCTTACAAAACAAACAACAATGTCGATCTACAGGACAAAAGCCACTGTAGCTAAATAATTGCCTTCATGGACAGTAATGTTCACAATATGATTTTATTTAAGCCTGAGCACCAGTCAGCAGTTTGCAATTTTATCCGTCTTTATTTGTTTGTGTTTATATTAGACATGTGGTCATGGTGACATATACACCGCTCTCACCTCTCAAATTTAGCGGTGGATCCGGCATATCTGCCTGCTTCCCATCAAAAGGTGTACCATGGATATGGTGTAGACCAATTCATGCAGACAAAGGGTGGAGCCACAATTCACACCATCCAGACTGGACTAATATATGAACCTACAAGACTGGGAAAGTCTAGATAATAATTGTATGCTAACTGCTAGAGAGTTGACAAAGACACAACACAGAAATCCAAAGAAAGTGGAAAAGAATCCAAATATCTTTTTTACTCCAAAGAAAGATCTAGAGCTCATTTAGAACAAAATCAAGTAAAATAAATGGAATGACTTTACAGTGGGGCTGGGAGATTACACCTAAAATCAATATCACACTTATCTGAACATTTTACCTTTGTTACAATTAATGAACAATTATTATGTTTTTTGCCTTTTTCTTTGTTTGTTTATTTGGTTGGTTTTTGCCCTCACACTTAACTGACAGTTTCATTTGACCACGGTGTGTTGGAGTGTAATAAACATATGATGCATCATTATTCATGAAACTACCCTGCATTATATAAGAATTAAAAGCTCCATCTTAAACAAACTTAAAGTAAATTTAAGCACATTGTGCTGATAAAAGGCCATCCTCTCCTGACTGCAGGACATTATCATTATCGGCAGGACTTGACCTTCTCCTGTGTGCTTTTAATCATTTTACTTGAGAAAAATTGTTTTGAGTAGGCCTACTCCCTCTTTAGCTGCCAACAGCCTGCCAACATTCCCAGTTAGAGAAATGATGAAAATAAAGCAATGTACCTGTGGCCCTAGGCCCCCATATCACAACATCTGCCTCTGGTAATAATAATGAGAAGCGGCTGCGAGCGGCTGGATGAGACACGAAGTGATGCGTCCTGGTTTTTCTACATAATTCAAAGTCTGACTAAACCTGAAACTAAAGCAAAGTAGTCTTAAAAAGTTACTTTCCACCGAATATTTGTCTGTTTGTTCATTCACACACTATGGTGCTGTGAGGAGAAGCTTCGCTCTGATTGGCTGTCCCTCCCACTGCACTGCTGTCGGACCATCAGCTGTTTGATCCACGATAATGAAATGCCATAAAAGCACATACAACTCGGTTGTCAAACACTCAGCTGTATTCCAGAGCCAAAGTCTTTCACTGCATTACGGTACTGTTCAACACTTCTGCTGCCGCAGTGTTTTGGTGTGAAATTTTCTTTGGTTTGGAGTGTGAGACAGAGTCAAAAGGTGGGGAAAGGATTAACAGAAGATTCTGTCGGTTAGAGGTTCTGAATGTCGGTTTCGATTGATTCTTGAGTAATTGGGATCTAATGATTAAAAGAGTTGCCTTTCTGATAAGATCCCTAAATTATTAGGAGAGGATACTGATCAAATCTATGAATCAATAAAGGTTTATGTAATAAACTATGTAAAGCGTCTTTGACTTCCCTGAAAAGCGCTCTTTAAATAAAAATATATTATTATTCTTATTATTATTAAAGTGACAATGCAACTTGGGATGCAGGATATTATCAGTGCATTATCATTATCGGCAGAAATTGGCTTTAAAATTAAAGATTAGTATTGGCCAACATGCTGGTTTCTGCTGATATCACATATCGATGTGTTTTTTTTTTTTGTTTCATTGACACAGTGAACAGTTCTTTTTTTTTTGCACAATGAATAAATATTTCATACATTGAAAAGCACTGTAATTTATGTCTCCATCTGCCAGTAGACCATTACAATGAGAGTATGCACAATATGAAGTTAATTCCAGGACAGAAACGAGACAGGAAATGGAAACATTTGCTAAAAAGCTTAATAACTCCTGTGCAAAATTCCAAAAATTTCAGACCTCCAAATCATGGCAAATCATCCTTCACTTTTATGGACATAAAACAATGGAACAGTTCTCCTACAGAATTGCTAACATCTACAAAATTTAAACTTTCCCTCGAACAAAATTCACACAATAATCTTGCATCTCACTGAAATGATACCATAAACAGCACATATATGTTTGCAACACCTAATTATTCAATAAAATACTTGGCAATTTTTTTTTACTTCACAACTTCATCATCATCATCATCATCATCATCATCATCATTTATTTTCACATGTCATGGAAAGTAACATAATGGTACAAAATATAGTACAAAACAATGTAAGAGACGTGTAGGGACACCCTGAGTAAGAAACCTAAAGCTTTTAGCAGGGGGCCCTTAAAACATGTAACATCAAAGACAAATCAAAACAAGCAAAAAAAGAAAAAAAACCACTACCATTAACAAACAAACTGACAAAAGATCCCAAATCATTCCCTACATCTGCATGGATCCAAAACAGAGTTCCAGAGTAAAGGAACAGAAAAACACAAGCTCAACTTTTTAAGGCCTCAAGGGATTAAGACTGCTGGCAACAGAGATTAAACAAAGTTCCTATGGTAGATATAAGGGGCATTTCATAACAAAACATGAGCAGTAAAACAAAACAGAATTTTTGTTTGTGATCGTGTTTTGTTCAGTTTCTTTTTGAAGATGTAAATGGAATGAGATGTTTTAATGAATGCCTGTAGCTTGTACCATATTTGTGGCCCGCTACACAAGACACTAAAGCTTGTGCATTTTAGTTTGCATTTTTTACCTGTTATGAGGCGTTTTGTTCTAGTGTTATATGTGTGTAGAGGAGAGCAAACAGCAACAAGCTCACATAAATGAACCTGGTACATTGTACATGCATTGTGGAAAATATAAATTTCTTCAAGTTTGAGCAGACTGGGAGAGGGCGAGATGGAGAACTGCCTACTGACCAGGTTAGGGCAGGTATAACTTTATTCTGCAAGGACTGTTTTCAGATGGCTTGGGTAGGTGTTACACCATATGATATTACAATAACTCAAATGAGGCTCAAATAAGGATTACAATAGCTCAAATGAGGCTAAAATAAGGATTTGTATAAAGTCAAGTCAGTTTTATTTATAGAGCCCATTATCACAAAACATGGTTTGCCTCAGAGGGCTTTACAGTATACGACATCCCTCTGCCCTTAGACCCTCACATCACCCAAGGAAAAACTCCCGAAAAACAACCCCTGAACGGGAAAAAAAAAAAGGAAGAAACCTCAGGAAGAGCAGTAGAGGATGATGAGGGATCCCTCTTACAGGACGGACAGACATGCAATAGATGTCGTAAATAACAAATGAAATACAATCATGGCAAAAAAAAAAAGGAAAGAGAAAGAGAGAGGGGGAGAGGGGGGAGAGAGGCACGACAATAATTGAAACAGATGCATGTCATTACAATAACGGTAGCTGTGAAATTATTAATTGCACTCTATGATGATGTTGAGGGTGATGATAACAGTCTCAAGCATATGTTGAAAGGGAGGTGTCCAAAGGCAAGATCACAGCATCGGCTCAACCAGGACCAGACCACAATCAGGGCGAGCGAGGGGCACAGTATCAGTACAGCCACAGCACGAGCACAACCAAAGGCAGGGTCACAGCATCAGCACAGCACAGTCAAGGTTATGGCCAGGATCCAGGAAAATAGGAAACAAGGGAGCAGGAATGCTCCTGAGAGGCAGCAGGATTAGCGTAGTGCAATTCAACAGACCCAGGCTCTGTGATCGCGAGCTCCAGGTAGTGAGAGTACCACAAGGCTATCACAGATGTAAGGCTAAGCTAAACTACTGAGGCTAAGCTAAGCTTGCAAATGGCAATGCAGTTAACAGACATGCATAATTTTCCGATGGCGGCATTGAGAGAAGGAAAAGGAGCTCAGCGTATCAGAGGAAGTCCCCCAGCAGGTTAAACCTCTGTCAGCCTAACTAGGGGCTGGTCCAGGCAACCTGAGCCAGCCCTAATTATAAGCTTTATCAAAGAGGAAGGTCTTAAGTCTACCCTTAAAAGTTGAAACGGTGTCTGCCTCCCTGACCGAAACTGGAAGATGGTTCCATAGGAGAGGATATGGTAGCTGAAGGCTCTGGTTCCTAACCTGCTTTGGAAACTTTGGGAACCACAAGTAACCCTGCATTTTCAGAGCGCAGTGATCTTGAGGGTTGGTTAGGAACTATGAGCTGTGACAGATAGGATGGAGCCTGACCATTTAGAGCTTTGTAAGTAAGGAGGATGATTTTAAATTCAATCCTGGATTTCACAGGGAGCCAGTGCAAAGAAGCTAAAACAGGAGAAATATGATCCCTTTTCTTGCTTCCCGTTAAAACACGAGCAGCGGCGTTCTGCACCAGTTGGAGAGACCTAAGAGATTTGTTGGGGCAACCAAATAATAGGGAGTTACAGTAATCCAGCCTAGAGGTGACAAATGTACTAATTTTTCAGCATCTGTTTGGGAGAGGATATGTCTAATTTTTGCGCGATTACGCAAGTGAAAGAAAGCCAAGCTTGAAGTTTGTTTTATGTGGGAGGCAAAAGATAAATCTTGGTCAAATAAAACTCAGAGGTTCCTTACAGTTGTGCTAGAGTCCAAGGTAATGCCATCTAGAGAAATTACATTGTTGGAGAAGGAGCTTCTGAGGTGTTTGGGGCCAAGAACAATAACTTCAGTTTTGTCTGAATTCATCATCAGGAAATTACGGCTCATCCAGGCTTTTACATCCTTAAGACATGTTTGAAGTCTAGATAGCTGATCAGTTTCATCTGGTTTCATAGATAGATATAATTGCGTATCGTCAGCATAACAATGGAAATTTATAGAGTGTTTTCTAATTACGTTGCCTAGAGGAAGCATATATAAAGTAAAAAGGATTGGTTCAAGCACCGAAACTTGTGGCACTCCAAAGCAGACCTCATTGATTGACTTAAACCAGGCTAGTGACATTCCTTAAGGCCAATTAAATTTTCAAGTCTGTGCAGTGAGATTTGATGGTCAATGGTGTCAAATGTGGCATTGAGATCTAATAGGATTAAAACAGAGACCAGACCTGTGTCAGAAGCGATAAATAAGTCGTTATTAATTTTTGCAAGTGCTGTCTCTGTACTATGATGAACTCTGAGACGTGACTGAAAGTCCTCGAATAAACTATTATCTTGGAGAAAGTCAGAGAGTTGATGAGCAACCACTCTCTCAAGGATTTTAGAAATAAAGGGGAGATTAGATATCGGTCTATAGTTAGCTAAAATTTCAGGATCGAGAGTGGGCTTCTTTAGAAGAGGTTTAATGACAGCTACTTTAAAGGACTGTGGTACATAGCCTGTTAATAAAGACGATTATATCTAATAAAAAGTTGTCTAATAAGGGTAAAACTTCCTTAAGGAGCTTAGTTGGGATGGGGTCTAGCAGGCATGTTGATGGCTTAGATGCAGAAATCAAAGTATAGAGTCGATGAAGGTCAATGGGGGAGAAACGGTCCAAATAAATTTCAGGCCTTACTGCCATATCCAGGCTATCTGAGTCTGGGGTCAGGTCAGTTAAGGGCAAGAGGTGATGGATTTTATCTCAAATAGTTATAATTTTATCATTAAAGAAATTCATAAAGTCGTCACTGCTTAGGGCCGAAGGAATACAAGGCTCTATGGAGCTGTGACTCTGAGTCAGTCTGGCTACAGTGTTGAAAAGAAACCTGGGATTGTTTTTGTTTTCCTCAATTAATGATGAATAATAGTTTGCCCTGGCATGACGAAGGGCCTTCTTATACATTTTAAGACTGTCCAGCCAGATTAAAAGGGTCTCTTCCAGGTTGGTTGAACGCCAGTGTCTTTCAAATTTTCGCGGTTTGTTTCAATTTGCGTATCTGGAGGTTAAACCATGGAGCTAATTTTCTTTGTTTCATTATTTTCTTCTTGAAGGGTGCAATAGTGTCGAGAGCTGATTGCAGTGAGCCAGTAGCATTATCAACGAGACAATCAAGAATGACTTAAGTTAGTAGTAGTGTTCTCAGTCGCTGTAAGACATGGTAATGATGTCAAAGCAGAAGGAATTAGTTTCTTAAATGTAGCCACTGCTGAATCAGATAGACATCTAGAATAGTAGCTCTTACTGAGAGGCTTGTGGTCGAGTAATAAAAAATTGAAAGTTATTAAATAATGGTCTGACAAAGCAGGAATCTCAGGAAAGACTAATAAATCTTCAATATCGATGCCGTATGCAAGGACTAGATCTAGGGTGTGATTGTAGCGGTGGGTGGGTTTATGTACACACTGACTGAAGCCTATTGAAATTCAGAGTATGGGCCGGGGGCGCGGTACACTATGACAAATAGAATTGGCTGTAGAGTTTTCCAGGATGGGTGAGAAAGACTAAGAAAAAGGCTTTCAAATGAACTATAGTTTAGCTTAGCCTTAGTGTGAATTGCTAAACTTGAATCAAAAATGGCAGTGACTCCCCCTCCTCGGCAAGTGTCTCGCACAATGTGACTATTTATATGACCAGGAGGAGTGGATTCATTCAGGCTAACATACTCATCAGGACAAAGCCAGGTCTCAGTGAGGCATAATAAATCAATATGGTTATCCATTATTAAATCAGTGACTAAAAGAGCCTTGGTTGATAGGGATCTAATGTTTAAGAGTCCACATTTAATTCTCCTGTTATGATGCTGTTTGACAGGAGATGAGTTAATTTTTATGAGATTTTCTTGTACAACTCCCCTTTTGTTTAGTTTAGCTTTAAACAAATGAAGTGGTCGGGGGACAGACACCGCTTTTATAACATTTACATTATGGGTGTGTGATTGTGCTAGAGGAAGCTCAGAGAAGCGTGTAAGACTGCGACTCTGAACCCTGGTCCCAACTCTGGTTTGTCATGGCTTTGGGCCCCTAATAAACTCGGCCAGATTCCTAGAGAGTAGAGCGGCTCCATCCAAAGTGGGATGGATGCCATCCCTCCGGATAAGACCAGGTTTACCCCAAAAGGAGTGCCAATTATTAACGAAGCCCACATCAGTTGCTGGACACCACCACGACAACCAGCGGTTGAGTGCTGACATGCAGCTAAACATGTCATCACTGGTCACATTGGGGAGGGGTCCAGAGAAGATTACGGTGTCCAACATCGTCTTTGCGTACTCACACACCGACTGTACGTTAATTTTAGTGACCTCTGATTGGCGTAACCAGGCGTCATTGCCGCCGACGTGAATAACAATCTTACTGTATTTACGTTTAGCCTTAGCCAGCAGCTTCAAATTTGACTCGACGTCGCCCGCTCTGGCCCCAGGGATACATTTGACTATGGCCGCTGGTGTCACTAACTTCACGTTTCACAAAATAGAGCTACCAATGGATAAAGTGAGCAGTGCAGAGTGGGAGAAAGTGTCTTAACCTAAAAAAACAGCATATTTTGCTATTTTTTTAGTTAGCTCTGTGATATGACATTTGAAAGATATAATTTCATGTATGTGGATCCCCAGGAATTTAGTGGATTGAACATTAACCTGCCCATTAATTTTAACGCATACATGTTTAGCATCAATTGAGCTCCTGCAGGAATGGTACAATATGTAATTTGTTTTTGCTGACATTAAGAGAGAACTGATTACACTTTGAGCCAAGTATCCACTTTCACAAGCTCTCTACTTAGAGTCTGTAACACAAGGGGACACTTGTGAAATTGAAACAAATTGGTATTGTACGCGAACATTATTTTATATATGACATTTGAGGAATAAGCAAACCCATTTATATACAGGATAAAAAGGAGCGGCCCCAAGATGGAACCCTGGGGAACCCCATATTTTATGGATTTGATGAAAGATTTGTGGCCATTTATAAGTAAATATTGCTGTCTGTCACATAGGTAGCTCCTAAACCAAGTGCCTTGCCTCTGATACCATAATGAGACAATTTAAATAACAGAATCTCAAAATCAATAGTGTCAAAAGCCTTTGACAAGTCCAAAAAAACACCAACATAGCAAAATTACCTTTGTTGATGGCATATTTTCAATTAGATCAAGCATTGCCATGCTTTTTTGCTTGAAGGCATACTGTGAGGGAACCAAAACATTTTTTCCTAGGTCGCTACACATTCTGCTATACACAACTCTCTCCAATACTTTTGAGAGTGAAGGAAGAGTAGATTTTGGTTGATAGCTGTTCATATCATTTTTGTAACCAGACTTAAAGACTGGTACAATTCTTGTAATGTTTGCCATTCTTGTTGCAACCCCAGATGTTTGATAAATTGATACAGTAAACTAGTGGCACCACAATTTCATTTGTAATGGCTTTCAGAATCTTCCTACAAATTTCATCTGCTCCACTTACTTGTGGGTTCTTCATTTTCATGATGATATCAAGGATTTTATTGTTGTTACTGGCTTAAAGAAAAAGAAATTCAAATAACTACTTTGTAAATATTGCTTGAACAAAGCACCCTGTGGCCGACTAATTTTCTTTAAGAGATTTTCTCCAATGGAGGTGAAATAGATTTTAAAGCTATTTGTAAGACTTGCATCGTTGCTCTCACTTTTTAGACTATTAGCACTATGTAAAGTCATACTAGTAGGAAGCACAGTGCTTTTGCAGCCTCTGCAGAGAACATGGTTCAGCACCTTCCAAAATTTTTTTGAGTCACCATGTGCTTCTTTTATCAATTCCGTATAATGGCTACTTTTGCTCTTTCAAATAATGTGTGTAAGTTTATTTTTATAGGTAATATATTTGTGTTTATTTGTATTGTTAGGGTCATCAATATATCATTTACAAAGTTTATTTTTATGTATAATAGATTTTAAAATTTCCTTTGTAATCCAGGATTTATGATCGATGGCATTGCCTGCAACAGTCTTTTCAGGGATGATGCACCAAATAAAATCGGTTATTTTATCAATCACAGCATTGTCTGCATCTTCTGGATCACTACAATCATAAACAGCATCTCATTATATGTCTTGAAGATTTTCAAACAGTTTCTGTAAATTTCTTCCATTCAGGATTTTTATTTTTGTTTTATGATGAGACCTGATTTGGTTCCTAGAAATATCCATAAATAGTACAATTGGGAAATGATCGGAAAAAGCACCACCTCTCAATACAAGCGTTTTGAATGTTTGTGAGGATGTTATCAATAATCAACTTACTGGATTGTGTAACTCTGGTAAAAGTATTAATGGTGGGAAAGAAAGAAGAGGAATGTAAAATGTTAATGAAACGTTTTTGGCAGCATCATCTTTAGATATACAGTGCTGCTTGAAAGTTTGTGAACCCTCCAGACATGGTCACTGCTTTTGTAAAAAACAATAAAACAACCTTATGAAGCATACATTCGAATCCCAATTTGGAAAGTACACCTTCCAAATAATTAGCACACACACAAAAAGAGATATATTTTCAATACTTAATTAAACAAAAGTTATTCATTTCACAAAAACTGAAGATTAAATATGTGCAAAAGTATGTGAACCCTTTTAATTAGTAGCTTGTGCCTCCTCCTTTTGCAGCCATTACTTCAACCAAATGTCTTCTGTAACCACTAACCAGTCTTTCACATCTGTTTATGGGGATTTTTGCCCACTCGTCCTTGCAGAACTCAGCCAGCTGAGAGAGGCTGGACGGGCCATCTGGGATGTACCAACTTCTTCAGGTCTTGCCATAACCAGTTAATCCAGAGTATGAATTCTCTTTCTCTGAAGCTATTCCTTTGTAGTTTTGTTGGAATGCTTTGGGTAATTGTCTTGTTGCATAATCCATTCGCTTCCCAGCTTCAACTCCCTGACTGATGGCAGGAGATTCTGGTCAAGAATTTGTTGATAGTCCTGAGAATTCATGGTTCCCTGGATAATATGGAGTCGCCCACGTCCAGAAGCAGAAAAGAAACCCCAGAACTTAACATTTCCACCACCATGCTTCACTGCTGGGAGGAGGTTCTTTTCTTGATATGCAGTGTTGACTTTTCTCCCAACATGGCGGTTTTGATTATGACCAAATAATTTTATTTTGGACTCATCTGTCCAGAGAATAGGCTTTCAGGAGGCCTCTGGTTTGTCCAAGTGCTCTCTGGCAAAGTTGAGACAAGCAGCTTTGAGGTTTTTTTTGAGAGCAGAGGCTTCCTTCTAGCAACCCTCCCATTATTGCCATGGCTATTCAATTTTTGTCTGATTGTAGATGCATGCACATTCGTCCCAGATGCTACCAGAGAGGTCTGCAACTCTTTAGAGGTGATGTGTGGGTTGGCCTTTACCTAATTTATTATTTTTCTGGTGCTTCTGGGTGATAGTTTTGATGGGTGTCCACTTCTAGGCAGAGCTGCTGTCATGGTGAAGGCCCTCTATTTGTAAATGATTTGTCTTACAGTGAATGGATGGAGCTGGAATATTTTGGAGATGTGTAATGTGTCATCTGAGTCTGTTACCTGCTTGACTTTACCAATGCAGCTGGGGGTTCACTTACTTTTGCTCATGCACTCATTCTATTTTTCATGTAGTGTTTGGACTACTTAAACAAGTCCCACTAAACAAGTACATGCAATTGATAAACATGAATCTGACATTTCATATATAAAAACTGGTGATTATAAATTAAGAAAATCATGGTAAAACAACAGAAACATCTAAACTGCTCAAGGGGTTCACATACTTTCAAGCAGCACTGTATCAATGTTGAAATCCCCAAAATAAAACAATCAATATTATTTCCATTTAAGGAGAATAATAATTCATCCAATTTGATCCTGAAAGTGTCAAGATCTGGGGGACGATAAATCACTCCAACAATAAAGCATTTGTCTTTACTTATAACAATCTCAAGAAAAAGACTTAAAAGAAAAAGACTTCAAAGAGGGTGAGTGGCGAGCTAGAGTGACTCAGTAACTCCCTTTCAGTCAGGGCTCATGCTTACTGTGTAGTACGTTCAGTAACACATCACCGAAAACGCACCATTCCCTCGCAGTCGCTGGGTCACTGAGTCCCTCAACTGAACTAACAAATGAACTACTCGTTTCAAGACGTGATTCTGTTCAGTGTGTTCATCCAAAGGTTTTTTTGTTTTTTTGTTAATGAAACAACTGCAAATGACACAACACCACCCTGCTTGCCCTGGGAGGGAAAGCAGGTACAGGTGGCAGTTGCCCTCTGTATCTGCTTGCTGATCGCATCCTGTTCAAATAAAAGGCATATCTAAATACTGTACATGACATCCATAAGCCATGTCATTTCACTTAGAACCACAAATGTCAATGTCATGGAGGTGCTGGAAGAAAAGTCAGAGGATCACCAAAGTCAGCTGGAGAAATCGTCTAGGAGCCATTAATATCTGTACCACAATTTGTGTCAATACAACTTCTACATGCTGAGATATTTCCCAAGATCTGCAAAGACTTTAACCTGCTTGTGATGCTGGGGAAAAATTTAAGGAATCCCAAAGGCAGTGGGATTTTTCTTCTGAGGACCATGAATCTGAGTTGAAACAAATCTGAGTCTGTACAAGTCAATGATAATTCATCCTGCAGTTATTTCAGTCTGGGCCAAAGCTGTGGACGGCGAGACTAGTGTTACTGTTTTTTAAATTTATTTATTTTATTGTTTTAAAGATAAGGTAAGGTAAGGTAAGGTAAGGTAGATTTATTGGTCATTTTTTAAACAAAGTTTAAAAAACAAAATTTCATTTATCCTTGATCGTGCTACATCTTTGAGTTGAAAGTTGAGTTCATTAGAATCAGCAGCTACTATGAAGATTCCATCCGGTTGCCTGGTGATGTCGCTGCTGATGGCATCGTTCAATTCCTGCAGTGCACTCTTTGAACTTGCATCAGAGTCCTTATCACTCCCAACAATGTCTGCCCATCCAGTGCAACAGCTTGATCTAGGATGTTAGGGGTTAATCATGACTCTGTGAAGTTGTGCGCAGAGCAGTCCCAGATCCCCCACTGCTGAGTGAGCCAAAATCACATCTCATCCACTTCACTCTCCTGCATCAGGCATTAGACAGAAGAAGGCTTGGTAGAGGAACAGCTCCCAGTCCAAGTCAGGCCAGTCTCACTGTGATCTTCTCCCTCTTTTCATCTGGCACTTTCAGTGTCATTTCTCCCCTCTGGTCTGCCTGGCTTGTTGGCGCATGCCATCGACAACAAGCCAGTCAGTTTTATATCACAAAGTATAGAATCACAAAGCCTCCCTTTAATCTTTTAAGTCTTGACGCTGTCTCAGGTGAATGACTCTGTCCCTTTTGTTAGCTGCTTGGGTGCAGCCTGTGTGTGAGTTACCTGAATTATCTGTGTTCCACTGACTGTTTTTTTTAATTATCTGCACATCTTTTACGCGTCTATCACTCATCAGCCATGTTGGCTTTTTGCATGTGAAGCTTTAATTGTATTTGCAGTGGTGAGTTTGGCTCTTGTAAGCTCTGTCCTGGTCTCCTCTCCTCCTCTCTCCTCTGAGCAGGGCAGAGAAACACCGAAGGCAAAATACAAGACTCACACTGAGCTGAAATGAAACAAGTATTCATAACTTGCATAACAGTGGCATGCTGCATTTCTGTTTAAGGCATGTGGTGTTTTGTGATGGGCAGGGCTCAGCTGCTATTCTCACACACACGGAGCTTTACAGAGGGGAGACAGACGCCCAATCCCAAACCGGCCCCTACCCCCCCCACCCTAACCACTCCCCCTCTGTTTGCGTGTTCACACGGAGGTTCGCCATATTAAGAGAAGTCCCAAACCAACTAAGGTGGAGTGGAAGTCGACTGTTAATCCCTTAAATAGCGAGTCTCCAAAAGTGCAGGCTTAGGATGCGCATAGCAGGAAGCACACGTGAATCAGGAGAATGGAGGAAACAACATACAAATGTGAGTTCCACCTCTCTACTTTGTCAAGTATTTCAGATTAAGCACTTTCACTTTTGTTTTGCCTCACACTGACTTTATAGTCCCAATCAAAATCACAGAATGTGTTAAGGTGGTAAAAGATAAAACAAAAAAAGAGGAGAATATCACTTTGTCCCTATGGTTGCTTGACTTTTAGTAAACCCACAAATGCCTGCATGCATGCATAAACTACATAAAAATGAATGAAAATATGTGAAATATACTTCATAGCGTGTCCATATGTCTCCATGGTTACTGCTCCTTCCTTCTTCCGGTGGAGTACACAGGGCATCCAATAATCACTCCCTCATTTTATACCCTCCTCCTTCAGTAGAAGTGCCCTCCACAGCTGCGAGTGTGACTTGATTTGGAGTGACACTCGGTAGTGAAGTGGGAGTGGGTAGGGAGTGGTTTGGGATTGAGCCAGAGACAGCTGAGTAGGAGTGTTTAGGAACAGTGTACTCTGCATTGCTGTGCATGAAATTAAAAGCACCTGTGTGACAGCTGACCTAAAACAAAGGATCAGATCTTGCCGACGTAGGTTTAGTCTGCCTGGGGACACCAAGCTCCTTTTTCCTTATCTAGCTCCCTCCATCTGCAAACATGCTTGTCTTTTTACTGCATTACACTAATTCTGTTGCCTCGCTGGAGCATTCGTGCTCCCTTGTTTCATAGTTTTCCCGGATCTTGGCAGCAATCTTGGCTGAGCCTGGATTGTGGTGATGGCTGTGACAATGCTGTTACTCTGCCTTTGGCTGTGATTGTGCTGTGGCTGCACTAATGCTGTACCTCCAACTCTCCTTGATCATGGTCTTGGTTGTGCTGTTGCTGTGGTCCTGTCTGAGGCTGCGCCTGTGTTGTGGGCCTTGGTTGTGCAGATGGATTGGTGATCTTGCTCGACGCGACCTTCTACTGCCATAATTATGCGTCATGTCTCCACTATTAATATACTCATGGGACTCTTATCAGCACCTACGATATTTGCATGTAACATCAAATGCTATCATAGAGCACATTTAGTAATTTTACCTATATGACTTTTATTATATGACATACTATCGTTACCATTATTGCTGTGTTTCTTTCCCCTGTCTCCCTCTCTCTTCCCCCCTCTCTTTCTCTCTCTCTCTTACCTCTTTGTCATTACTGTAATTTAATAGTTATTTACGACATCTATTGCAAGTCTGTCCTTCCTGGAAATAAATAAAATTGAACTGAATTGAAATTCAATTGAATTGATCACTCTATATGCTAAATATTCGCGATCCGAAAGAGGCACAAAATGCCATCTGCTGTCTCACCCTCCCCCAAAAGAGATTATAGTCCAAAGTATTGTAGTGGACTGCCTTGGCGTGGTCATTACATTTTTTCGTCTGAGGAACTCCAGAGCTCAACATCCCCTGGGCAAGTGGGGGACACGTCAAGAGACACTGTTTTACAACCCAAAACATCCAACAGAGGGTTATTAATTAACTTAACTGATACTCCATGTAGGCATCTGCAAACACATTCTGCATTTAAGCCACAGAAAGTGTCAGTACTTGTACAAGTACTTGGCCCTTTCCATCACAAGATGCATGGGAGATAGGAATTCATGAGGCCACATCCAGCATACCACAGGATGTAAGACATCTGAATGACCTCCTGGGGTCACTCAGGCACAATCATTCATTGCCCCCCCTGCTGAGATGACAAAAGGCAGAACATGTTGTAAAGTCATTATACATCCTTGTGTTGAGACTAACATCTGACAGAATCGCTTGGACCAAGGTTGCGAGTTAAAGTTTAACTTAATTCTCTAATCCTTCTCTTTGTAGGTAAGAGTTTGTCTATGTACTTTGATGAAGAAGTAGGACCAACTCCCGTTCTTTTATCATTTAATTTGAATGATTTAGGTAAAGCATGTTTTATTCCCTTTTTGTGATGGAGCCCTATTGCCATCTAAGTGACCTTAATTATCATTAATCTCGTAACCAACTTTATAGTTACATCTTATTTTGCATTCATTGTATAATGTTAAAAAGTAATCCTATATCTAAGTAATCACCAAGTTTGTTAGGATCCATGGTACAATGTTATGTTATGTGTGCTCATTTAACAGAATTGAGCAAAGGATCTTCAGAATCATGTGTTACGTTATAAATTCCCTTTAGGTCTCCTAACATGTATTTGAAATTACTGTGATGAGACTATAGTGGTGATGAGATACGTGAATTTATACACCACGGGTTAGATTGCGTAATTCGTCATAAAGTACAGAGACATAAATGTCTCCTGAATTACATTAGGTCTTTTAGAAACTAATTCCAGATGTGCGATCCCTCGGTGCAAAAGTTCCCTAACTCGGTCTCCCATCCGCACCCCCAAATTGAAAGATAAAAACTGAGTGAGCTCAGCTCAGCTTTCTCTTCTCAAGTTCTCTTCTCCTTCTCTCTTGTCAAGTTTTTCTTCAAGCCTCCTCAGGCTTCTTTTCACTCCTTTTTACCGCGGCGCGTCTCGTACATCCGCGCTCGCAACTTTTTCTTTTTCTTCAATTTTATAAGCGGAGCCGCAACAGCTCACCAGAGCTTTGCTAGACTTTAACTTTTGAAGCCATTTTTTTTTAAAATCTCTATGACGCTTTTCTTTATACCAGTTTTTGGTCAGTAAAGACACTTTTGTCATTCGTTTTAAGTAAACTTAAATTAATCATTTAAAGTGACTCCCTCAGACCAATGGGACTACTTTTGATTATTTCTGCGAGTTTTAATTGAGAAGGACACTCCGCGATTCGCCATCAACTCTGCCACGGATCTAGAAGCAACACGTGCTGCACAAACTATCAGCATCCGTTGCCTGCCCTTAAAGACTTTGTTTAAAGACTTTTACCAGTTCGCCGAGGCGAACACCGAGGCCAGTTAAAGACCGCCACACACCGACTTCACCTGCCCAGCCGCCGCCGCCTTTCAGCGGGTCACCTTGTCTGGAAGTGTAGCTGCAGCTCTCCCTTGGAGTGACGCGAGGACCTGGACCTCCCTGGAGAAGTCTAATCAAGTCGACAAAAGTAGGCAGAATAACATTTTCTAGTGATCAGAGTTGAAGCGTATAGCGAAGCTTTAATGCCAAATTTCTAAATTCTAATTCACCGTTCAGTGCGCATCCACGCTTTAGACAGTCACGTATTTCCACCCACTATCATCCATAATTAATCATTTACATCACCTGAACATACATCACTTAGGTTCCCTTTCATGTGTTCACTGTCCTTTATATGTCATACTATTTCCTCTATTTACTCCTCATTTTATTAGCCTAAATAAATTATTCTCATTTATCACTAAGTCGTTGTCTGTGGATATTATTTCATGAGAGAAACAAGATAAATGTATACAGAATAAATGGTACAGATTGTGAGATTGATTAAAGTAATGACATGTCTTAACACTGTCACAATTTAAGATTAAATTTTGGTGCCCCTTTTACTTTTACAAGTGCAAAATCCAAATTCTAACGTAGTTATTAATAACCGCTACAGTATCTTGTGAGAATGAATGGGTGAGATATTTCTTACAATTGTTTTATTTTTCCAGAAAACTAAACAGAATGGTTTATAATGTGGCATGTTTTCCTACTACAATAAAAAGACACATTAAATGTATTCGGCAAGTTCAGATATTGTTGATAACCTGCATGTAAAAGAATAAGCAGGTAGTTAGGACTATAAAACCAAAGACATGTATCTTGATGACAGCATCTATTGTACACACAGATTGGAGTGAGCGATCTGAGCTTTTATCCATAAACACCCTCCTGAAGCAAACGTAATCCTGTTCCCCCTCAGTGAACCCACATCTATCTGACGAGCAAAGAGCAGCCATTAAAGTTGGCAGCAATAGGGGCCACAAAGGGGAGAATGAGGCAGCTAATCCTCCAGCAATTCATGTACAGGAGAGAGCAGTCAAACAGAGTCATTAACACAGCAGAGGCAAAGTGGAGAGACTATTCTTCAGGCCACTGGAACTATGCATTATCACGACAACAAAGAGCACGACGCTACCAGCTGTCTGCAGAGTCTCCACCTGAAACTGAAGCAGCGAGGAAAGAGCTGTTCATTATTCATGAGGCTTCAGTTATTCATTAGATTTTCCTGAGCATACTCTTGTCCTGTTGGTATGGGCAATCGTCATGAATATTTACAAGAGGTGCTTGATATTTAAACATGACTCAGAATACATTGGCAGCAGTAAATGCCAGGTAAATAGCAGTGGAGTAGTACCTGAGTCTCGGGGAGTGCTGTCTTTTTTGCATGACCTTTTCTCAAATGAGGCTTATGTCACGAGGTTGGATTTCCTGCCAAATAATCTATTCAGGCAGCCAAATGGCAGAGAAAGCTGGCTGTCAGTGAGTGTGTCATTAACATATGTCAAGCAGCTCCAAACACTAAATCCATGATAGAATTCAAGTATAATCCAGAACATGTCTATATCAGTGACAGTATTTCGTTGCTTTCATTCAATGATGAAAAATGGCTGTGATTCAGCCTCTGAGCAACTTATTATGCGTTGGATTTTTATTCAAACACTTGGTGTCTAGTATGCCTTTTAGTAAGTCAGAACATGTGGTAGAAGGAATCTTACATTTCCAAGGAATGGGTTTACATAGCCAGCAGTCCAGGGCCAGATATGTTGCAACCATGGATTATAGCAGACCAGTGGTCATTTTGGCAGCTATTTTAGATTTTTGCTGTGTTCACATGGAATCCAAGCAACGCGCGACAGCAGACTGGCAACACTTCCTGGACAGCATGGGGAAAAAAAGAAGAAACTGCAACATAATGGCAGGACTGCACAATAAAACACGCATGATGATATGCTGCTATAGTGATGTTTTTACAAAAAAAATGAATGTATTAAATTTAAATATTTGGTGTCTATTATTTTATGTACTTACTGTAGCAATTTATACAACCAGAAAAGGAAGCTTTCACTTCACATCCTATTGCAAACTTAAATTGATTGAATAATAAATAGCCACTTATTATTCCACCCAGCTCAGCACTGATTGCCTGCCATATGTCCACTTTTCTTATAACATCTCGGAAGGATTTCAATTTTTGATCAGACAGTTCTGGGTGTTGTTGCACCAAAATTATTAGCTTTTTTGTCTGGACTGGCCATGTTTTCTCCTTGTGCAGGTGAAAGTTCCTTTCCGTTCGCCAGACTAAATAGCAAAATAGAAATAGAAATAGTGACACCTGCTGGAGATCTGAGAAAGAAGTTGGTACTCTTACATGTTATTTTTCTGTGAAAAAAAATTATTTTGGGTTGATGTTCCTGAAAAAAAATGTTTGACATACATTTGATAAATCTCTAGCTCTATGTATCTTGGGTTTGTTACCAGATACTGAGACACTGGAAATCATCCAGTCCATGCTGTTAAAGGAAATTGAACTGATGGGGAGAGAAGATATTTTCTATCAAATCTAAAGGAATGTAGGGATTGCCTAAGTAATGTGGTAATGGAATTTGCTTTGATATTTTGGTAGATTCTGAAGTAACTGGTACTGTGAAGGTACTTCTGTTGTTATTTTAGTTTGTTTGTATTTTTTGTCTTGTTTTTCTGTTGTATTTTCTGTCTTTACTGGAGTTGTGCTTTTTGTTTAGAAAAGATGGGACAGTGAACATGGGTCTTTGTTATGTGTTAAAACTGTTTGGTTCAGGTGCCCTTGCTAAAACATCAATGAAAAAAAGAAAGAAAATTCCATTCTGGAAGAAGGCAAAAATTTCAATTTTTTAAACTCTGGACAGCAATGCCATAATCTGATGCCATTGCAGATATTCTCTGTGGGCCTCTCCTGATTTTAATGCACTGCACTCATTCATTTAAATGATATCTGGTTTGCCATCTCCCATCCACCAGATCCCATATGAACACATCGTAGTCTTAGTCTTAGAGATGAGATGAAAATGCTTGTTAGTTTGTCAAATTTTAGTCATTCTTATTCCTCACAGTTTATCTAGTTTAGGTCGATGAAAACCCAAAAGGCTTTAGTCATTGAAAAATTAAGAAATTTTAGTCAACTTTTAGTCAAGATGTTTTTTTTTCTTTTTTAAACTAATCCATTAAGGCTATGCAGGTCCCAGAAAGTAGAATCAAGGTGACAGGTATCAAAATTCACTCAGACTTTTTTTTTCTTGCCCAACTACAAGTAATTTCTGCAAACATTTAGAAAGGTTTAAGGGATTATTTATGAGCACATGCGTACTGATTATCACATTAAAGGCTCAAAATCTCTCCAAATATGATCTCAAACACCTTGACACCACAGACAACTAATTATAGATGACTGGGATTTGTACGCAGGTTCAATACAAACTCTGAGGTATTGATCTCACTCTGAAGAGGCAGAAAAATAACTTAATTTCAGCCTGAATTCTTTCTAATTCTACAACATGTTAGTCTAGAGGTATAAACTCAGGTACTCTCACAGACTCACTGATTAAAACTAAACTTCCAGGCATCAGAGAAAACTGCACAGAGTTCAGGCTGTTTACATACAGCACAGCTCCTCTCCCAGATGACCGAGTCGCCTACCTGCCTGTCAAAAATCATCAAACCATAAATCTTCTCTAGACAGTTTGGATCTGTAGAGTCCTGCAGGGGGACAGATGTGAAGGCTGCAGTTCACCACCTAGCAAATGGAATTAACTGCTGACAAATGGAGCTGCAACTAACTAACTCCACAAATCCATCAAGAGCGCCATCATCCACAGTCAGACACAGGACTGATTATTTACTGCTGAAGTACAGCTAACAACTCTCACCAACAGCTGATCCTCCTCCGGTGTGAGTGTTCTCCTTTCCTCTTATTCTGAATGTCCAGTAGTCCACAAATTACATTTTCCTCTCATCAACAAAAATAAAAGATGGATTTTGCCATAGCTTTTATCGTAAAGATCTATTTCTAGCTTGTAAGCACAACGCATTTTCGTCATTGAAAAAAGGGTTGTTGACATAATTTTGATCATCATTTTTGTCAACAAAATAAACACAGCAGCAGACTCAGGGTAGACATATTTTGAAAACAAGTGGATAGCACTGTCGCCTCACAGCAAGATGGTCTCCGGTTCGATACAGTGTTGGAACGAGGTTTGGTCCGTAGGCGGGGGCCCTTCTGTGCAGAGTTTGCATGTTCTTCCCATGCCTACATGGGTTCTCTCTTCTCCGGCTTCCTCCCACATTCCAAAGACATGCAGGTCAGGTTAATTGGTGACTCTAAATTGCCCTTAGGTGTGACCGTGAGCGTGAAAGGTTGTCTGTCTGTCTGTCTACATGTGTCAGCCCTGCGAGAGTCTGGCGACCTGTCCAGGGTGTACTGCACCTTGTGCCCAATGACAGCTGGGGTTGTCTCCAGATCAGTCAGCTTTATTGGCCAAGTATGCTAACACAAACAAGGGATGTGACTCCAGTCAGTTTGCAGTGCTCATCAATCACTGTTTCTATTACTGTATTTTGTCCACCTATTCTATATCTGTGAGGGTGTGGCTCAACAACAGAAACACCTCTCTATATAATGCAATAAAGTTACATAGCACTACAAACTGCAGTCTTCAAAATGATCAAGCAGCTGAATCAACACCTCTCTAAACAGTTTCAACACAAATTAAACAGTATAGCCTTGATGAAGGTGGATTTGTTGCAGGACTGTTGTATCAGACTGCATTAGTTTAAGTTTGGTGGACATGATAAACTTGACTCTGTGTGTAAACAAATACAGCTGTGGTATGTATTCATATGCTATTATTGATTTCATGCACCCTGCCCATATTGTTCGTTTTCCTGGTTTGTGTGTTGTTACTGCATATCAAAAGTCAAAAGTCACAGTCCTGATCAGTTCACAAATTTCTGTTTCTCAAAGTTCAGAAAAACACATATACAGCAACTACAGATGTTACATTTAAAAAGACCATCTCTGATACAAATTTGGAGTTATTATTCAAATTCTTCACAAATGATCATTAACCCATTTGATTTGGGCTTTGCTGGTCTCATTTATCAACCTGAAATACAACAGCCTGAACTTTTTACCCTGCTATGTAATTTATATATACAATTACAACAATAAACCAGAGCCTTCAGCTACCACGCTCCTCTCCTATGGAACCATCTTTCAGTTTCGGTCAGGGAGGCAGACACCGTTTCCACTTAGACTTAAGACTTTCCTCTTTGATAAAGCTTATAATTAGGGCTGGCTCAGGTTGCCTGGACCAGCCCAAGTTAGGCTGACATAAGTTAAACCTGCCGGGGGACTTCCTATGATACACTGAGCTCCTTTTCCTTCTTTTACTCCCGCCATCTGAAAATCATGCACGTCTGTTTACTGCATTACCCTTAGTGCTAAGCTTAGCACTAAGTGCTTAGTGACAGTTGTTTGCAAGCTGTGACAGTCGTTTGCAAGCTTAGCTTAGCCTCAGTAGTTTAGCTTAGCCTTGCATCTGTGATAGCCATGTGGTACCGTCACTACCTGGGGCTCTCAATTACGGAGCCTGGGTCTGCTGAACTGCACTACGCTAAGCCTGTTGCCTCTCCGGAGCATTCCTGCTCCCCTGTTGCCTAGTTTTCCTGGATCCTGGCCGTAACCTTGGTTTCACTTGATCGTGGTGATAGCTGTGCTGGCACTGTGAGCCTGCCTCTGGTTGTGCTCGTGCGATGGCTGCACTGATACTGTACCCCCTGCTCGCCCTGATTGTCTCGTCTGGTCCCGGTTGCGCCAATGCCATGATCTTGCCTTTGGACACCTCCCTATCAGTCTACGCATGAGACTCTTATCATTACCCTCAACATCATAATAGAGTGCATTTAATAATTTCAAACCTATCGTTATTGTAATATGACATGCATCTGTTTCTATTATTGCTCTGCCTCTCTCCCCCTCTCCTCCCCTCTCTCTTTCTCTTTCCTTTTTGCCATGATTGTATTTCATTTGTTATTTACAACATCTATTGCACATCTGTCCGTCCTGGAAGAGGGATCCCTCATCATCCTCTACTGTCCTTCCTGAGATTTCTTCCTTTTTTTTCCCCCATTACAGAGGTTCTTTTTTTCGGGAGTTTTTCCTTGGGTGATGTGAGAGTCTAAGGGCAGAGGGATGTCGTATACTGTAAAGCCCTCTGAGGCAAACTGTCAGGTCCTTGTCTGTGTTGTATGTCACTTCCTGTTTTATTTTGGTATCTGGTTTTCCCCTATTTACTGTTCGTGTTTTATTTGAGTTTTCTTGACTCCGTGTGTGTGTGTGTGTGTGTGTGTGTGATTGTTCATTGTCTCCCCCTTCCTTGTGTGTTTCCTCGTGTTTGTCCAGTTAGTCCTTTGTTACCCCTTTTTGCCTTGCGATTTTGTACCATAGCCTGATTCTCTACTCTGTGTTGTTTTGACTTTGCACTGTTTATTGGGTTTCCCTGTCGCCTCGTGTTTTTGTACCGTCACCTGTTCTGACTGCCTTTTTGTGTACCGACACTGTTTTGGAATAAACCTACTTACTCGCACCCATTTGTGTTGGGTCCAAGTTTGTCTGTCTGGTTCCTGACACAAACCCTATTTTGTGATAATGGGCTCTATAAAATTGAACTGACTTGACTTGACTTGACTATTTAAACAGGAAATATTGTACCCTGCTACATTTAGTTGATTGCTATATTTACTATTAACTTATAACTTATATAGGTATTTTTTTTTTATTTATGTATTTCTATGTAGTTGACATGGGGCAGGAACAAGAGGGTCAGGGTCAAAGATAACTCCAAGGTTACAGAAACTGATGGTTTCATTTTATACCATCATGGCCTTTGGCCCTTAACTTCTAGGCTCCTAACACTCGCCTATGCAGTCTATTCGGGATCTTGTTCACGAGTGAGGGAAGGATGGAGCGGGAGATTGACAGGCGGATCGGTGCAGCGTCTGCAGTAATGCGTACTCTGCACCGATCTGTCATGGTGAAGAGGGAGCTGAGCCGAAAAGCAAAGCTTTCCATTTACTCTCAAGGCTCTCCCTTAGAGATAGGGTGAGAAGCTCGGTCATCCGGGAGGAGCTCGGAGTAGAGCCGCTGCTCCTCCGTATTGAGAAGAGCCAGATGAGGTGGCTTGGGCATCTAATTAGGATGCCTCCCGGACGCCTCCCTGGTGAGGTGTTCAGGGCACTATGTCTCACAGCTGGCCTGGGAACGCCTCGGAATCACCCGGGAAGGGCGAAGTGGCCGGGGAGAGGGAAGTCTGGGCTTCCCTGCTTAGGCTGCTGCCCCCGCGACCCAACTCCGGATAAGTGGAAGAAACTGGATGGATGGATGGATTAACAAAAAATGCTACCGTAAAATTCTGATTCCGATTAGCCTTTCACACCCCCCTCAAATAGCAGCCAACAGGCCAGACTTTGCTTGGCTGTTGTTTCAGCACCATGGATAGTGCTGCTGTCCAGGGTACACACCGAAGCAAGATGCCTGCCAAGCTGAAGGGCGCTGCAGACCACTGTTTGAGACCAACAAGCAACATAACAAATTTGTTTTTTAGTGACCCATCTCTGTGTTAAAAACAAAGATAGTGCCTTGAAAATCAGTAGTTTTTTTTAATCAAATCCTTACCATAACCAAGTGGTTTTGTGTCTTAACCAACACGTACTCCTACCCCTTCCTTCATCACATATGGCCACTATGCAGTGGACTATTGTGTGTACATATTAGGCTCTAGGTGTCCCGCATCTGCTATTTATATTCCAGGATTCCTCTACTGTGTCAGTATAAGCACATGGCCGGCTTACACTGCATGTGGTTATGTTTAGATAACAACAGCAAATGGCAACCAACGACAGGATGTCAACAGAAGCACATGCTGGCAGAGTTGGTTAGGATCAGGGCAAGGAGCCACATGATAAGATGTAGAGAAAAAAACACATCACATTCAGACGGGAAGTATACACAGGACTCCCGCACAAAAGTCCGGGGTTTGTTTGACCCATTCACCACCCCTCCTGCCCACCCTATAGGCGCCCTTGCACTCCTTATATTACATCATTATTGACAGCGTTTCAACCTGACGCCTTTCTGTGGTGTATCATCCGCATGCAACAGGTTCCATTTTCTCTTACGTGTTCTCAAATGACGCCACCCATCCACAAATCAGGCTGCCACAGCAAGTGACATCCACCCATCTGTGGAGTATAATAACACCATGACCTGTTCTGTCTGGCCATATTCTCAGCTGATGCCGTCCAGGGGCGTATCATGCAGAGCTGCTCAATGTGGTAATTGGGTAGAGGTTTAACTATACTGAATTGAAAACCGAATCTAATTGTTTGGCAACTCTCTAATTTAACATCACAATGTCTGATTAACATGAAGAATGAAAACATAACTTACGATTCAAAATATTGTAAAACCATAATGGTTTGACTAAAAAAAATAAACATGTGCCCTTGTTTTTGTCAAAGTCATTCTAACATAGAGTGGTATTTTCTAGTGGAGAAACAATTTTTCCTGACTGCCTCCAGGTTCCCTGATGTCAGGGACAGTGGCAGTGCTTAGTTGAAATGCCCTGACGCTGCATTTTCTCCCCCGCTGCAGAGCTTAGGGTTGTTTTAGAAAGCAAGGAGGCACACCGTTCATCATATTACACAAAGCTGAGAGACGGGGACCCCTCGGGCCTCAGCGGCAAGCCTCCGCCGTGTGCACAGAGGGAATAAACTTTCCCCACCAGCATATGGTGATTTTAGTGGCTCAGTAGGACTCACAGATCATAAACAGAACGCTGATGTCTCATTCTATCTCTCTCTAAGGCTTGTCTTATTTCTACAAACCAGGACCATGAAAACCATATTGCACCATAACTGACCAAAATTATTAATATATTATGAACAAAGTGCATGCAAGCTTTTTGGTTTTTCATCAGGCTTCTGGGTAGCAACTAGACACTGCCATGCAGATACAGGCTAAAACAAGACTAAAAACATGACGCCAGCGATGTTTTCCAAAACAACTTGGCACGTTGGGGCTTCAGGACACGTGGGTTTCTTCGGACAAGCAGTATGGAGACATTTTGTGGTTTTATTATGTATTTTTTTAACATTTGAATCTGGGTCATCATTTGCTTCTATTGTTTGGGAGATGAGTGCAACACCTCTTTCCTCGTGAACCTCTTTTAGTCCTTTTATGGATTATAAAACTTAACACCTGAATTTCAATCGGCATGAGGGCGAGTACATACTGATACTGAATTTTAATTTTGAATTACGTACATCTCACAATGCTAGGGATTATTCCACCTGTCTGCTTTGACTACAGACTCATTTGCTGATATCTGAATCATATCTGATTTATTTTCATAGTGAATAAGGCCTGAAACCGAACTGAGAATATGCAATTTCATTTGCTTTTTTTCCTGCTCACACGTTCACACATGCTCACACATGATACATATCTGATCTGTGTCACATGAGAGGAAAAATTCGGAATTGGGTTATTCAAACCATGTAGAGTATATCCAGCTCTGGTGTTACAGACAACAGAGCTCTGTGTCCACACTGAATCCAATAAATATACAATTCTGTTGCTTCATGTAAACAAGCTACGTAGCTATCAGCTGTGCGCTCGAGATCAGACTGGACACATAAACACTTAAAAAATAGTGAGTAGCCTACTTGCTATCCTTCCACGTTTATCACGTTACTTTTTAAATCAGAAAACATATTTTTTATATTGTAATATTTTATAGAGATGACAAACTTCTTGCTTCCTGGCGATGTCCCTCCAGCTAGCTGACGGTGTTTAGATTTTTGAAGTGAAAAAGGACGTTTTGTATAAATAATTCCAAATTACAACGTCATGAATCTGATGGCCCTCGTCGACTGCAGCACTTTCGAAGCGAGCATCAGAAAAAAATAGAAACACCTCACAACAAAATGTTTGTGCAATATTGATGCAGTTTTAGTATTTTTAAGAGAACAACTCCCCTGCCATATATCCTTTCATCACCCAAAAAGTAAAACACGGCATGCCCCCACGGCATGTGGTGTGTGAGGTCAATGTTCTGTGGTGTGATGTAGCAGGACAGAGGCTGTAGGGAAGTTCACACCTCATGTGTGTGTGACACAGTGGAACAGCGGGTTGTTTGACCAGGTGACCCGCTGCAGATCTGTCCTGCCTCACCATCCATCTGCTTGGCCTGCTGTCCTCAGACTCCTATGAAAGGAGCACAGGCCGTCTCCCACCAAGCCCGCTTTTTACCGGTAATTCATCTAACATAACCTGCTCCAGGTGTGCTTACAGACTCTTTCATTAAAAGCAGCAATAATGTGCAGTCAGGTGGTTCAGTAACACTGTGCTCTACATGTTGTAGATAGAATTTTGGCCCCATTAAGGTCATTGAGAGTTCCTGTATACCTCGATTTTCTATGCAGGTACACAAAACGGTTTTTAGTGTGTGCAATGCAAGAGATGTCAGAGGGCTCAGACTCTGTACTTGATCATCTGGGCTTTCTGAGTATCTAATTTTATTGGGATCATCAGAACATTGAGAAATACAGTATATAGTAATCATACAGTTTAAAGCAGTGATACTCTACTTATGGCCCGCATAGGGTGCTGAGTGCCATAAAAAATCATAAAGATATCCTAAAATCCAAAAAACATACTGATGCACATATTTAT
This sequence comes from Plectropomus leopardus, assembly GCF_008729295.1. Taxonomy (NCBI): domain Eukaryota; kingdom Metazoa; phylum Chordata; class Actinopteri; order Perciformes; family Serranidae; genus Plectropomus; species Plectropomus leopardus. Next base: position 35,417,622 of record NC_056467.1, read on the forward strand.
GTGTTTGATTGTTTTGTGTATTTGTCTGCTTGTGTTTATTTTTCTAACATTGGTTTTAAGCTGCCCTCTTGGCCAGGTCACTCTTGGAAAAAAGATTTTAAATCTTTTAACTGATTAAATAAAGGATATATATATTTCCATGTATGTTTTCTAGATATTTATCATTACAGTGCTTTGAAAAATCACAAGTATATATTTATTTCAACAAGTATATGATGAAATAACATTCATTTTAGTTCTTTTAACTTCAAATATTTATTTTCTTTATGTTCTTACATCACTTTAGTAAGCACATGTGTTCCATGCCTAACAAAAAATTACTTTGATAAAACTACAACCTTTAAACCTAAACAAGTACTTTAGGTGGCTAAACCCCACTGTGCCACCACCACACAATTTATAACCACATGCCACCATTGTGTAATGAACAACATTCACACATTGTGGTAATTTCACTTAATACCGTGAGGTCAGGTTGGACTATTCCCATCTTTGATTCATATGCACTTAAACAGAAAAGGAAATGTTCATGTACATGTTCATTCATAATAAAACTCACATTTAAATAACTGAATGAATGATGTGATGGTTTTTAATCTTGTATACAAATAAGAAAAAATGTTTAATTTCAAATACAAACTGCACATCAACTGTACAGCATATGAGTAACACTTAAGGTCAAGTTGTGGTTTCAAAGGAGACTCTGCCTTACTTCTGTATTCTTTTTTGCAGAGGTCGATGGGGATGAGCTATCTCAGCACTGATCGATTGCAAATGAGAAGTGTTCAGACCGAAGCTCCAGCTGTCCACAGTATGAGGGGAGAGAAAAATCAATGAATGAATGCTTGAATCTCTCAACCCCTGTCAGAGAAAGCTCCTGTGCCCGGGATAAATCAGTTTTGGTTAAATTTGCAAAAAATAAAAAGTTGTTTTACCTCATGCAGAAAGCCAATGATATCACCACCAAATCTGTGATCCAACCAATATATATCCATATGTAAATTATGTACAATTATATGTAGCCAAACCAGCACGCTCCTTTACTGGTCAAACTTACAGGCTCTTTAACAAACCAGTGTAATGAATATTGATGACCTAAATTTTACACTCTTAAGAGTGTGCTCCTCTGGTCAGGACACAGCCTGCAAAGACTCCAGAAGGACACTAATTGACAACTGGACAATGTCTGGTAGGTTTTCGTATCAACTTCTTTTTAGCACCAATATTCCACACTTTAGGGTGTATCCTGAAAAGTCACAAACAGCACGCTCAACTCTGGATACAGAAAACAGAGGGACAGACTATTCAATGCAAAATAAAATGTACATTAATTAATATGATGTGTTTAGCGATCAAAGAGAGCAGTAAGGAAGCTTAACATGCTGATTTATGCAAGAGAACAAATTTGCTTGACACAGAAAACTGGATGACCTGAATATTATATATTATGTTACATACCTATATACTATATAATAGGAATTTTGAATCTACTTCAGATTAATAAAATGTTCTGCTGTTTGGAAAATGTTTTCATGTTCTAGCACTGAATTACAGTTTGAGCTATGATTTCAGCAACTTCCCCTTAGCTTCAAAAACCAGCCTTTACACTTTTAAGAAATAATGATTTGAGCTTTTTTGTAAATAATTATTGATATTGGCCAAAATAAAAATTCTATATCATGGTGTAAATATAGAGTTTATGTATCTCTATCTCTCTCGCTCTCTCCCTATATATATATATAAATCACTTTGCCATTCAACTTTTCATCCTGACTAATTTTATACATTTAGCTTAATGAGAAGAAGCTGCCCTCACAAACAACAGTGTCTATCAGCAGTATTTGACATTGTCATGTAACTGCCATTTTATTAGGCCTAATAACAATGTAAAACAAAGGTTAGGTGCCTCTGTAGAGTAACTGCTTTGACTGAATAGATATGGCTATGAGATTGAGGTCAGAGAGGATTTATAGTGTCTGGTCTGGAAGAGAACCAGTTATTTAATGACATGCTTCCATTGTTGAGGGACTCACAAGAGACAAATAAAAAAGGTCACAATACAAGCATACCATGATTCAAGCAAGACATATCAAGATTCTTAGTCCTAAATACTAGCAGCTCAAAAACACTGGATTCTTCACTTTCCACAATGTGACTAGAGAGCATTCCTCAATGCAACCCTACTCTACACAAACAAGCGCTTACCAAAAAATCAATTATTACTGAGAACACTGTTCCAGTCAGTTAGCTCATTAAACTATGTTGTGAAAAAAACTGTCTTTGTTGTCCATGCCACATTCCTTCCTGTGTGGACACAGGATATGAGTGAGTGTGAGCAATTATCACACTTGTTTTTTCTCTTGTTCTAGTGTGTGTTGATGGTGGTCTTAGTAAATATACTTTTACTTTTTAGAAGGCTGGAAGTTTATCATGTGTCCTATAAATCAGAGAAGGTACTTTCAAACCTCCAGTTGTTTGGCAACACTTTGAAAATTTGAATAAACATTTTTACTGTGACAAAATATTAGGTTACGATATTATCCTAATCTTTCTGTGCAGCTGTAACTGAGGTTGCAGAGAAGTGTACTCTGGACTGAATCTATAATGTTCATGGTTATGTAAGTGTCACAAGTGCACTTCGGTCTGTCTAGAAAACAGAGTTTCGAGCAGTGCTGGAAATGACCTGATGTAACTTGAGTAGGGCTGGGGCGACACATTGACATAAGTGACTATGAGATTAATCAGTCTAATCTAACCCTGGCTGTTATCATTAATCTTCAAATAAGCATGTTTTACTTTAAAAAAACAATATAATAATGAAACTACATACAATGTGCTTCATGTATATTGTAAATCAATGTGGTTATTGACCGCTATTTAGCGAGAATCTAAGTTTTGTCTCGCGTACAATGTATTCAAATGGCCCACCAGACACTTCCGGAAACTCTTCGAAGCCTCCATGTGGCACGTGACACCCGAGCATTTTGAACTCCCATTGTCAGTACTCTGTTTATTCTAGTGCACTAGTCTAGAGCACGCACAATATTTGCTGATATCACAAAGTCTGCCTTGATACGATTTTGATTCGATTTGATTTATGGGCCAGCGATCAATATTAGCCAATTTATTAGCCAATTTATTATCTGACAGTTATTATTATCAATAATGACTGTTAAGTATCATGGACAAAACAACTATCTTTTGCACGTTTCCCCCACGTATACAACATGCTAACATTATTAACATAAGCCTATGGCATTTTACATTGCATAAATTAGCTTAGTGGGCAGTGGACACAGGTGACACAGGCTTTCAAAATAAAAGCACATCTGAAAGAGGAAGATATGGATTGCTGTTTACACTTTGCATCAATGTCATATGGTTGTTGCTCATTTAATCAAGATATCGATGTAGATCGATGGATCGTTACACCTCTAGTGCATATGTCACCTTCTTCTTGGTCTTTCGCAGGATGCAGCAAAAACAAGTGTGTGTGTGTGTGTGTGTGTGTGTGTGTGTGTGTGTGTGCGTGTGTGTGTGTGTGTGTGTGAGTGTGTGTTTGCCCGATTGTGAGTGTAGTTTGTAGATCTTTTTGCCTGTCTGTATTTTTTTGGAATAGTTTGCCCTTTATAAAGAAACTATAGCCCATATTATCATCTGCATGATATCATCTGAATATGTTTTATAGAAATTTAACTGTGATTTTGCACTTAAACTTATGTAGCATTGTTACAGATAAAGTTACAAAGGTACCTCAGTCCAAAGCAGAAAGGTCAAAAGGAGAGTAGTTCTTTGCAGCAATCAGTATGTTTGCATACACAGTTTAGTGAAGCTACAGTTATAGCTTGATTAGACCACGTAATTGGACTACTGTCCTTGTCCCAGTACAGAAGCACCGGGAGAGAATCCATCTCTTGACGAAAGTATGTCTAACTCCTCCCACAGCAGGTGGAGATATGCCCCCTTTCAGCTAGTTGCTATTGGACCTTCTTCCGTTTGACCTATTACATCACATACCAAACAAGTTAGCAAGTGGCAAACGTGTTACTTGTCGAACAGTGAAAACATGGTTCTACCTTTTACTTGGTTCCTTTGTCTTGTTTTGTTTCCTTCTCTCCTTCTTCTTCTGTTGTTTTCTTGGCTTTCTTCTACTATATTATGCTGTTCACCTTCTGGGTCACAGCCCAGCTCAGGGACTGTGGAATATTTGCAGAATGACTAGGCCAGTTCAGGTCCAGTTAAGGGAATATTGATAGAAGAGTAAATAGACACCCAACCACATTATTCAGCTCTGTTTGTCTGACTTCAAGAAATTTGACTTAGTATGATTTCAGGCAAACTAACATGTTTTCATGCAGTTTAAAAGTCCAGTTTTAGTCGGACTAACACAATAATTCAACTTTTTCTAACATCATGTAAATAGCTGTTGATTAATTAATGTACATTAAAACACATGTACTACACAGAGCACATTAAGTAAGCTCTTTTTTAGCCTTCAGAACTCCAAATCACCACCCACAGTTCTTCAGGGATTCTGGTTGTGGTGTCTTGCTCATTGATGGTTGTTTTGCCTGTAGAGACAACACGCCCAAACAAAGCAGGTGGGGTTAAAAATATGGACATCATCCTTTTTCCAGAACCAGAAGATTAGTTATAGTCTCTAAAATTACAAGATGTATTTGAGATCGAGGCAGTTATACAGAAAGATGCACCAGTGCTTAGCAGGGAAGGGGGTGTAATCTTTCATAGATCTTAGATGTTTCTGGGAATGCCCTCATAGAATTGTAGTTCCACCTTCTTCCCTTTGTCCCTTTTTGCATCCTTTACTGTTGCTCTTACATTGTAGGCTGCTGCTTTATACAGAATTTTTCCATGTTTCCAGACCACAGCCCTGAACTGACAGCAGCAGTGTGTGTGTTTTTGGATCGTTTTGGTAATCCATGGTTTTGGATTGCTGAATAATTTTACTGTATTTTTGGGTACCGTTGTTTTTGTTGTTTCACAATCCACCACAGACTCAGTGAATTCATTGACGTCATTGGTGACGCTGATAGTGTTGTCCTGAAACGTGCTCCAAACCTGCTGGCAGGGAATAGTTTTTTAAAAATGATACCAGTACCAGTACCCTTTAGTTGATACTGATGCCAGTGGAGTACTTCATTGAATACCTTTTTTTCTACTTCATCTGATACCCAGTATTTGTTTGAGCACTCAGTTGTAATCCCACAAATGCCACAGGCATGGAGTGTATAGCCTTTACGAATGTTTTGGTGGCATCTCAGCATGCTGAACTGCCAACTCCATCAAAAACATTCTACTCAACTTCACCAAAGCACAGACTGCATGGGTTGTAGCTGCTGCAGTAGTGAGCAAACCAGGTCACATTAAAATGAAGAATGCTTGCAGTGACTGACTGTGAGTGACATTGTACAAATATTCATTTTTCTAGAAATGGGCACAAAAAGGATCAGTACTACTTAATACTGGAATTACTTTGGATACCCAGCCCTACCTACTACAATACAATAACAAAATACAACAAAAAGCCTTTAAATGTAAGGACAGGGCTTCCCTCAAATCCATCAACTGCTAGCTGGGTATTGTTTGAGAAATTACGATACCAGTACCCTTAAAGTGATACAAATACCAGTAGAGTACTTCATTTGATGCCTTTTTTGCTTCATTTTGTACCCATTATGTGAAAGGAATCATTCAGCTGTGTAAAATGCCTCCACCACTCACACAAATACATCTAGGTACACAAGAGTTGGGATGAAGGTATTGTTTGACTGGAGAGGTTTTGTCACTACTTTGTACTGGGTTTATGGTCGATACCTCAAAGGTATTTTGTACCGATACCCAGCCCTACTAGCAGCATTATTAAAATTGCCTTCTGGTAAAGTGTTTGAAGACTTTCTCTGCCTGTTTTGATGTCCCTCACTCTGCTTAGAGCAAAGTACCAGGAGCTGAAGCTATCCAGGTCACAAATTTGAGTTTTAACACTTATAGTTTTTGGATTTGGGAGAAGGTGGTTCACATTTGCTGATATTTTTTTGGACAGTCTTAGACTATGGGATTGACGTGTGAATAATGAGAATGACCTGAAAGCAGCAGTGTGTGTGTGTTTATGGATGGTTCTGGTAATCCATGTGGAATAATTTAACTGTACATTTGTATACAGATACTTTACAAATGAAAATCACCACCGACTCAGTGAATTCAGTGATGTCATTGGAGATGTTGTCCTAGAACGTGCTCTAGACTAGTGCACTAGAATAAACAGAGTACTGACAATGGAAGTTCAAAATGCTCGGGTGTCAGCGCATTGTATGTAGTTTCATTATTATATTGTTTTTTAAAGTAAAACATGCTTATATTTGAAGATTAATGATAACAGCCAGGGTTAGATTAGACTGATTAATCTCATAGTCACTTATGTCAATGCGTCGCCCCGGCCCTACTCCAGTTACATCAGGTCATTTCCAGCACTGCTCTACACTCTGTTTTCTAAACAGACCGAAGTGCACTTGTGACACTTACATAACCATGAACATTATAGACTCAGTCCAGAGTACACTTCTCTGCAACCCCAGTTACAGCTGCACAGAAAGATTAGGATAATATCGTAACCTAATATTTTGTCACAGTAAAAATGTTTATTCAAACTTTTCAAAGTGTTGCCAAACAACTGGAGGTTTGAAAGTACCTTCTCTGATTTATAGGACACATGATAAACTTCCAACCTTCTAAAAAGTAAAAGTATATTTACTAAGACCACCATCAACACACACTAGAACAAGAGAAAAAACAAGTGTGATAATTGCTCACCTTCACTCACACATTTCAGCAGCTCAAGAGTCAGAGGCAACAGAAAAAAAGTCACTGAGTGCTAAATAAGGGTTAAGGCTAGGCTATTTTGATGCAGAGAGAATGTACTAGTTATTAGTTATTAATTTTAGTTAGTTATTAATTATTTCTTTTCTGTCTTGTTTTTTAGTTGTAAATAGTTGTAGTACTTTTAAGTTACCCTTTGTCATCAGAGTCTTGCATGTCATACACAACTAGACCTATTATTTTTCTTGGACAGTGAACTGAAGTAAGCTAATTAATTCAGCTGACTTTCCTGAAATGTTGTCTTATTTTTGTTTTTCAGTTCTGGACAAGTAAATATATGCTAAAGTTGTCACAGCTTACAAAACAATACTTTTAACGTTTGTCCTTTCTTCTATTCTATACTGTACTGTACTGTGTCTATACTGTACCCCCCGCTTGCCCTGATCGTGCTCTTGGTCCTGGTTGCGCCGATGCTGTGATCATGCCTTTGGACACCTCTGTATCAATATATGCATGAGACTCTTATCAATGTCATCATAGACCCACAATGACCCACAATATCATCACAGAGTGCATTTGATAATTTCGCACCAGTCGTTATTGTATTATGACATGCATCTGTTTACATTATTGCTGTGCCCCCCCCCCCCCCCCCCCCCCCCCCCCCCCCCCCCCCCCCCCCCCCCCCCCCCCCACCCCCCCCCCCCCCCCCCCCTCTTTCCTTTTTGGCCACAATTGTATTTCATTTGTTATTTACGACATCTATTGCACATCTGTCCGTCCTGGAAGAGGGATCCCTCATCATCCTCTGCCACTCTTCCTAAGGTTTCTTCCTTTTTTTCCCCTGTTACAGGGGTTCTTTTTCGGGAGTTTTTCCTTGGCTGATGTGAGGGTCTAAGGGCAGAGGGATGTCGTATATTGTAAAGCCTTCTGAGGCAAACCATGTTTTGTGATAATGGGCTCTACAAATAAAATTGACTTGACTTGACTTGAATTTACTATTTTTTTAATTCATAGGCTACTGTGCTTTAGTATTGAGTATGATGTAATGGTTCAATATTGTGTGACAAACATTTTGAATATTTTCCAATAAGTATCAACTTTTTAATAAATATATTATAGACAGTTATATATTTAATTTTGCTTTTTCATTTATTTTATATTTTAATTTATATTTCTTTTCTTTATTATTATTGTTATTATTATTAATGTCTATTGTCTTATTTGGATCAAGGCAAATAAATCATGTTATTTCGTTCGTGACTATATTGAAACAGTGCTCGTTGCCCTATGTCAGGACTGTCAGGCACGTAAATCCTGACGTGCCCTTCGGTACAAATTCCTTGTTTTCTGAAACTGGTGCAGACCCAGCGCCCCAGCAGGGTGCCCTCATCCAGACCATAATCACGTATAATCTTACACCAAGCGAAGGAATTCACGGAAGCAGCTTGCTGTGTGACAAAAAAAAAAGCCTCAGCCCCTAGCAGGTAATACTCAGGGCACAAAAAGCATATCTTAGTACGTTCCTCCTCTTCTAGAAGTGGGCGTGTCTGTTTCCACAGAGTGAAAACAACTTGATCTGCATGCGGAACCTCAGTGGTAAACTTGGTCAGAATGTCGACTAATGGGGAGTATGACTGCATAGTGATCGGGGCCGGGGTTCAGGGCTCCTTTACAGCCTACCAGCTGGCCAAAAAGAAACAGAGGACTCTTCTGCTGGAGCAGGTGTGTCACACATTGAACTTTGTTCCAAAACATTTGTTATTAACGACCGGTAACAGTTAAGAGACTGTGGGACAGGGTGAAGTATTCAGATTGAGTGTGTGCGGCATTAGGTTGATTTACCATGAAAATGCACAAAGTAAATGACAAACTTCTATGTCAGGTTAGGCTATTAGTAACATATTAGTAACATAGTAACATTAGTAACATGTAACATTTCCGACCTGTGAAAGTCAGAGCTGGCTGCTGTGCTGCACTGAGCATCTGGCAGCAGCTGGACTTATTTGGCATTCATATGTTGCCTGGCAGCTATCCTTGCCTCCACTTAACAAGGGTGTTTTTGTTATTTTAATTAAATCTATGTGAAACTGGGTGTATGTAAAGCATTACTGCAATTTAATAAACTAAAATAAACATAAATGTACAAAGCATGATGATACAGTGTGTGGAAGCATACACTACAGTGTACACAGCAATCTTTACCAGAAGCACTGACTTCTTTCGTTACTGATGTGGACAGTCAGATTAACCAGTTTAGGGTGGGGGCCCATTGACTGCCTTGTTTCTCCCACACATTCCTAGCCTTGCATATGTGCTAATTATTAACCCTGAAGTCTTTCACAAATATTCAAACCTTTAAATCCTAAGCATATTAGTGCGATTTCTTTGAAAATCATGAGGAAAAAGGCAATGTGCAACTTGAAATGAAATTTTTCACAAATTTTAAGAAATTATGAGATCTAGAATAAAAAATTATAAAGGCTAAGGGAAATGTCTAGGGAAAAATAAAAATTGCCAGGGAAAACCATGTGTATAATTATAATAATTACATGATTTAAATTTTGCTACAGAATAATGGTTTTTAAGCACTTTTTCAAAATCTTTCTTTTTTTTTTCAAATTTCTTGGAAATTTTAGGTTAATGCTTTTTTTTCATTGCCTTCTTCCCATGTTATTGAAAGAAGTCTGTGCTGTCTAGCCATCCGGAAGTGAATCAAAAGGTTTCGTCCAGCAGCGTAACAAATAGATACCTCCCAATGGTGTATCATACCGCCACAGGTAGAGATGGCAAATTCGACATCCAAGATTAAACTGGTTCGAAACGTTTCGTCACTTCCAGCTTTAGCACGTAGCTCGAGACGGATTTTGAAACGGCACGTGATCGGGACCAAACTGATTTATAATAGAACCATGTACCAAACCCAGACAGAGAGTTTTAAAGGACTGCGGGAAATGCAGGCGTTTGAGGTGTTGTGTTGTGGCAAGGAAGTAGAGGGAGATTTGTGCGAATTGAGCTGAGTTGTTGGTAGATTGATGGATAGAAAGATAGATAGATTGACAGATACATACATATAATATAATAATAAATTATATATGGACGGACGGACGGACAGACGTGCAATAGATGTCGTAAATAACAAATGAAATACAACTGTGGCAGAAAGGAAAGAGAAAGAAAGAGGGGGGAGGGGGAGAGAGGCACAGCAATAGTGGAAACAGACACATGTCAAATTACAATAACAATAGGTGTGAAATTATCAAATGCATTCTGTGATGATATTGTGGGTACTGATAAGAGTCTCAAGCATATATTGATAGGGAGGTGTCCAAAGGCATGATAACGGCATCGGCGCAACAAGGACCAAGACCACGATCAGGGCAAGCGGGGGGTAGTGTGTCAGTGCAGCCACAGCAAGAGCACAACCAAAGGCAGCACCAGCACAGATATCACCACGATCAGGCACAGCCGGGGTTGCGGCCAGGATCCGGGAAAGCTAGGAGACAAGGGAGCAGGAATGCTCCGGTAGGCAGTGAGATTAGCGTAGTGCAGTTCAACAGACCCAAGGTGGTGAGCAGTAAAAAGGATAAGCACTCAGTGAGGATCCTAGAGTCACTGATCAGCAATTACAACTTAAATATGAATTCCAGAGAACAGTAATAGAAAAGAAAGAAAAAGAGAGGAAGCAGAGCCAGAGTGGCAGGTCTGAATGGACCCAAAACCACCCCGCCAGCTCACCTCCCCCTCCTCCCTGTCACACGGACGGAGATTTTCAACTGAGCACAAGAAATTTGTGCTCCAGGAATATACACACTTACGAAACTAGGGTCACTAATCAGCTATTATGGCTTAAATATAAAGGTCAGAGAGCAGTGTTAGTCCCACTGCTCTCTGACCCCTACAGAAAGCCCCCCAGCAGGTTAAACCTATGTCAGCCTAACTATGGGCTGGTCTGGGCAACCTGAGCCAGCCCCTTATAAACTCTATCAAAGAGGAAGGTCTTAAGTCTACCCTTAAAAGTGGAAACAGTGTCTGCCTCCCTAACCGAAACTGGAAGATGGTTCCATAAGAGAGGAGCATGGTAGCTGAAGGCTCTGGTTCCTTTCCTGCATTTGGAAACTTTGGGAACTACAAGTAATCTTGCATTTTCAGAGCGCAGTGATCTTGAGGGTTGGTAAGGAACTATGAGCTGTGACAGGTAGGATGGAGCCTGACCATTTAGAGCTTTGTAAGTAAGTAGGAGGATTTTAAATTCAATCCTGGATTTTCCAGGAAGCCAGTGCAGCGAAGCTAAAACAGGAGAAATATGGTCCCATTTGGTTCCCGTTAGAACACATGCAGCAGCGTTCTGCACCATTTGGAGAGACCTAAGTCATTTGTTGGGGCAACCGAAAAATAGGGAATTACAGTAATCCAGCCGAGAGGTGACAAATGCATGTACTAATTTTTCAGCATCTGTTTGGGAGAGGATATGTCTAATTTTCACGATGTTACGCAAGTGAAAGAAAGCAGTCCTTGAAGTTTGTTTTATATGGCAAAAGGCAAAAGATAAATCTTGATCAAATAAAACTAAGAGGTTCCTTACAGTTGTGCTGGAGGCCAAGGTATTGCCATCTAGAGAAATTACATTGTTAGAAAGGGAGTTTCTGAGGTGTTTTGGGCCAAGAACAAGTATCGTCAGTATAACAACAAAAATTTATAGTGTGTTTTCTAATAATGTTGCCTAGAGGAAGCATATATAAAGTAAAAAGTTGGTCCAAGCACAGAATCTTGTGGCACTCTGAAGCAGACCTTAGTATGTGCGGAGATTGATCATTGATGTGAACAAATTGGGAACGATCTGATAAGTAAGATCTAAACCAAGTTAGTGCTGTTCCTTTAAGGCCAATTAACTGTTCCATTCTGTGCAGCAAGATTTGATGGTCAGTGGTGTCAAAAGCGGCACTGAGATCTAAAAGGATTAAAACAGAGACCAGACCTGAATCAGAAGCAATCAATAAGTCCTTATTAATTTTTACTAGTGCCGTCTCTGTACTATGATGAAGTCTAAAGCCTGACTGAAAGTCCTTGAATGAACTATTATCTTGGAGAAAGTCACAGAGTTGATGAGCAACCACTTTCTCAAGGATTTTAGAAATAAAGGGGAGATTAGATATCGGTCTATAGTTAGCTAAAATCTCAGGATCAAGAGTGGGCCTCTTAAGAAAAGGTTTAATGACAGCTACTTTAAAGGACTGTGGTACATAGCCCGTTAATAAAGATGCATTGATTATATCTAATAAAGAGTTGTCTAATAAGGGCAAAACTTCCTTAAGTAGCCTAGTTGGGATGGGGTCTAGCAGGCATGTTGATGGCTTAGATGCAGAAATCAGAGTAGAGAGTCGGCGAAGGTCAATGGGGGAGAAACGGTCCAAATAAATTCCAAGCCTTGCCGCCATTTCCAAGCTACCTGAGTCTGGGGTCAGGTCAGTTAAGGGCAAGAGCTGATGGATTCTATCTCGAATAGTTATAATTTTATTATAAGGAATACAAGGCTCTATGGAGCTGTGACTGAGTCAGCCTGGCTACAGTGTTGAAAAGAAATTGTTTTTATTTTCGTCAATTAATGACGAGTAATAGTTTGCTCTGGCATGGCGGAGGGCCTTCTTATACATTTTAAGACTATCCTGCCAGACTAAACGGGACTCTTCCAGGTTGGTTGAACGCCAGTGTCTTTCAAATTTTCGTGATGTTTGTTTCAATTTGTGGATCTGGAGGTTAATCCATGGAGCTAGTTTTCTTTGTTTCATTATTTTCTTCTTGAAGGGTGCAACAGTGTCGAGAGCTGATCACAGTGAGCCAGTAGCATTATCAATGAGACAGTCAATTTGAGAATGACTTAAGTGAGTAGTCGTGTTCTCAGTTACTGTAAGACATGGTAATGATGTCAAAGCAGAATTAGTTTCTTAAATTCAGCCACTGCTGAACTGGATAGACATCTAGAATAGTAACTCTTACTGAGGGCTTGTAGTCGAGTCATAAAAAATTGAAAGTTATTAAATAATGGTCTGACAGAGCGTGATTCTCTGGGAAGATTAATAAATCTTCAATATTCATGCCGTATGCTAGGACAAGATCTAGGGTGTGGTTGTAGCGATGGGTGGGTTTATGTACACACTGACTGAAGCCATTGAATCCAAAAGCGTGGAGAGAGCAGAACTAAGGCTTTCATTATTAATATCCATGTGAATGTGTAACGGGTATATTGAGGACCCAGATGCAGTACAGTACACTTCACTGGCAGTTGGTAAACTTTTATTAAAACCAACACGAATGGAAAACAGGATACAGACTGAGAGTTCGTTCTTCGGGCTGTGAGCCCAAGCAATGTCTCTGGGAATCACACGAAGCAAAGACACGAAGCTTGTACCCACTGTGGCTGGTGACGAGGAAACCCCGTAGCTCCGCGAGCCGACAACACGTGTGTGAGCGCTGTCGGGGATCCAGCGGAGGAGTGGTCGAGGGCAGGCAGGGGTTCGGTTACTGGGAGGTCCGTCCACGGAAACAACAGCACCAACAGGGATCAGGCAGGAGAATCGTCGAAGCAGAGCAGAAAGGTCTTTACCAGGGAATCCGTCATATTTCCGGAATGCCGAAACTGAGCACGTGGTCGGGGACAGAAGGCAGGTAGGTTCACGAGGAGTCAGGCGAGGAGAGCAGGTCGGGGACAGGCAGAGTCGGCAACGAAGGATCTGTTTGGAGAGTGCTGGAAAGACATGCATACTGCAGAGGACGATCTGGCAATGAGTGTGTGAACAGGAGTGTCTTAAATACCGGGGTGATTGGTGATGAGCTGCAGCTGTGGGAGAGCAGGCTGCAGCAGTGGGCGTGGCTAGGAGGTAGAGCAGGTCAGAGGAAGGTGAGTGGAAAGTTACTGGCAGGGAGGGGGAGGAGGAGAATGCAGGAACCATGACAGAATGTTAAAATCCCCTACGATAATTACTTTGTCTGATTTAAGCAGTAAACTTGATATAAGCTCAGAGAATTCAGATAGAAATTCAGAGTATGGGCCGGGGGCACGGTACGCTATAACAATTAGAATTGGCTGTTTTCCAGGATGGGTGAGAAAGACAAAAAAAAAGGCTTTCAAATGAACTATAGTTTAGCTTAGCCTTAGTGTGAATTGCTAAGCTTGAATCAAAAATAGCAGTGACTCCCCCTCCTTGGCCAGTGTCGCACGCAACATGACTATTTATATGACCAGGAGGAGTGGATTCATTCAGGCTAACGTACTCATCAGGACAAAGCCAGGTCTCTGTGAGGCAGAATAAATCAATATGGTTATCCAATTATTATGGAATTTTTTTGTACAACTACCCTTTTATTTATTTTAGATTTAAACAAATGAAGTGGTCAGGGGACAGGCACCGTTTTTATAACATTTACAATATGGGTGTGTGACTGTTCTAGAAGCTCAGAGAAGTGTGTAATACTGCGACTCTGCACCCTGGTCCCAACTGTGGGATGTCATGGCTTTGGGCTTCTAATAAACTCTGCCAGATTCCTAGAGAGGAGAGCAGCTCCATCCAAAGTGGAATGGATGCCATCCCTCCGGATAAGACCAGGTTTTACCCCGAAAAGAGTGCCAATTATTAACACACATCAGCCCACATCATTTGCTGGACACCACTTCGACAACCAGCACTTGAGTGATGACATGCGGCTAAACATGTCACATTGGGGAGGGGTCCAGAGGAGATTACGATGTCCAACATCATCTTTGCGTACTCACACACCGACTCTAAATTAATTTTAGTGACCTCCGATTGGCGGGTGTCATTGCCGCCGACGTGAATAATAATCTTACTGTATTTATGCTTAGCCTTGCCAGCAGCTTTAAATTTGACTCGACGTCGCCCGCTCTGGCCCCAGGGATACATTTGACTATGGCTGCTGGTGTCACTAACTTCACGTTGCACTGCACTTATTTTAAACGTGAAGGGGGGGTGGGAGGTGTACCGTGGGCTTCGGGTGACTGTCTGAGTGAAGCATAGTCAGCCGAAGCCCACGATACACCTCCCACCCCCCCTTCACGTTTAAAAATAAGTGCTCCCCGCTCAGCGACACATCCGCTGAGGACACAACCCTGGTCACTGGTAGCTCTGTTTTGCTGAGCGGGGAGCACTTATTCCTTGGTTATTTTCTTGACTTTGTGTGGGTTGTGATATAGTTCGTGTGTCCTTAAACATGACCTCATTTAACTGCTGGTCTGCCAACACTGGTCTAAGTACCACAGTTATAATGATAGAGATACATTTCTTCCAATTCTGCTGTCAAACACAAATCAACTTCATCCTGAAGAGGCATGTATGTGCCTTTAGGCTGTCTGCTCTGGTTCTGAGTGTGTGGTTAGAGCTAAGTGAGCTGAGGAAGAGTGGCAGAGGTTATGTGGGTTTTGGAACGCAAGAGGATCCCCACTGGGGGCATGTGCCAAGCAACGAGTCAGACCAAAGGGGAGAAACGAATACGATCATCAGGGCGACGCTGACATGACTTGGACAAAGAGCTTCTCCTCTACCAAGCCTACTTTTGGCTCATGTCCGGTCACAGGAGAGTGGAGTAGATGAGATATGACTGAGGCTCACTCAGCAACAGGAGATCAGAGACTGCTCTGCACAGTCACAGAGACAGTTAAACCCCTGGCATCCCGGGTCAAGCTGTTGCACTGGATGGACTGACCTTGTGGGAGCCATTTGGACACAAGACTCTGATGCAAAATCAAAAAATGCACTGCAGGAATTGAATGATGCCACCAGCAGCAACATGCCCAAGGAGCTGGATAGAATTTTCATAGTAGGTGCTGATTTTAATCAACTCATCCTTACACTCCAAAGATGTAGTAGGATCAAGGACAAAAGTAATTTCGTTTTTTAAACTTGGTTTAAAAAATGACTAATAAATCTGCCTCTTACCTTCTATCTTAAACTTCCACTTACTGTTGAATAGACCATTGTAACATACAGTATTTTTTCCCAGAAAAATACCGCAAAAAATGAAAAGTGTGCCAACCAACCCCAGTCTCCCCTACAGCCAATCGTGTTTGTGTGACTTCATAGCAGACTCAAGACCCCGAGCCGAACTGATGACACTAACACATCTGGTACCTGCAAGTTGTGTTGTACTAAGCTAAAATATTTTGGGGACACAACAAATATGAGAAACCATATAACACGTTTCCCCCTGAACGAAAAGGACAGCCAGCTGTGCTTGGTGCTGCCAACCAGAGAACCATTGAGTAAACAATAATAAAAGCTTGACTTGACACATCTCCTCCATTTGTTTATTAATAAAAGATAATGGAAGTAAATTCATCTGTTTAGTGTTTTATTTAATTATGGATCATTACAAATACACTGTTTTATAGGGGTGTGAATCTTTCAGTATCTCACCATTCAGAAATCGATTCTCGATTCAAAACGATTTCCGATTCAAAATTGATTCCCGATTCAAAATATAGGAGGTGTAATTTCAGGATCTACTCTGTTTTGCCAGTGGCATATTATGTTATGAAAGCAAAGTGTGTCTAAAATCATGTAGGTCAGTGGTCCCCAACCCCCGGGTACCAATTGATCCACGGACCGGTACCGGTCCGCGGATCAATTGGTACCGGGCCGCACAAGAAATAATTAGTTATTTCCGTTTTATTTATTATCTGAGTCTGAACGATCTTTTATTTTGAAAAATCTTTTATTTTGAAAAATGACCGGATTCTCTCAGTTACATCTCGGTCACTTGAGCGCCAAAATTTAACCCAGCTAGCAAAATGAGTAAGAAACAGACATCTTTGGAAAGTTTCTTTGTGAAGGGGAAAAGGCACAGTGAAGAGAGAGAAGAACAGCCTACGACTTCCAAGACATGTTTCAAACATTAGCGGGGATTTTGGGTGAGACTGAGCCTGCGCCTTCATTCACCAAGCTGGTGCACGATCACCTGTCTTTGCTTTTAAAAGAGTTCGAGCGCTACTTCCCAACCTCAAAGGACCCACGAACTGCCAAGGAATGGATCCGCGACCCATTTGTCAACAAACCAGGTGAATCCAGCATGTCTGTGCAAAAAGAAGATCAACTGCTGGAGATCACAAATGACGGCGGCCTTAAAAGTGTGTTCGAGACAACAACTCTGCTGGTGTTCTGTATTAAAGTCATGGCAGAATACCCCGAGATTGCCACCACAGCACTGAAAACCCTGTTGCCATTTCCGACATCCTATCTGTGTGAAGCGGGGTTTTCTGCAGTGACAGCCTCCAAAACAAAACAACGGAGTAGACTGGACATAAGCAACACACTTCCGGTGTCTTTGTCTCCCATTACCCCCAGATGGGACCGTCTCGTTGCAGAGAAACAAGCTCAGGGCTCCCATTGATTTAGCGTTATGGTGAGTTAAAATTTTCATGCATTTTATATTCGTTTTTATGGTGTATCTGCATCTTATTTTGAAGGCATGTAAATGTTACCATAGCAACCAGAATCAGAGAGCATTAGGGCAGTGGTTGCCAACAGAGGGAGGTGAGGGAGAGGAGAGAGGAGAGGAGGAGAGCTTGTGAGTCTCGGGCACACAAACATGCAGGAGCCATATCTGACGGTTCAAACTGGCAACTTTATTTCAGCTGTTGAAAAATAACATTCATGGAGTGTTTAATAATAATGAAAATGGTGTGTAGGTATATTTAGATCGAGAAAGAAATGTGGAATTGCTGGTTCTTGTCATTTATTTATTTTTCCACTTGTTTTTTTTTTTATTATTATTTATTTATTTAATGGGCAGAGAGGATGTTACCAGAGACTTTGATGTTATACTCATGTTATTTTATAACAATCTTGTTGTCAAGCGCTGACTGGTCCGCAGTTACAAAAAGGTTGGGGACCACTGATCTAAGTTTTATTATGTACAACCTTTTTCGTTGTAGAAAGCTGGAAATCAGAAAGTGAAAAAAAACATTGTAATTATTATAATAAAAAAAAAATGGGCACAGTTTTCCAAAAAAAAGTCCCATCGTTTTTTTGCAGTCGTTTGTGTATTCCATTATCTGTGCCATTCTGCAAAGCAGCTCCTCTCTGTGATGATGCAGAGGGCCTAATTCTCCTGTCTGCTCTACCTGCAGTGAACACAGAGTTTATGTCCATATGAGGCCCTGCTGCTTGTTAGACTCCCCTGCTTTACCCTTGTCTTATTATTATTACTATAGGGGCTACCAGAGTTTATTCTCATGCACAAGGTGCTACCAATAACACAGAGTGATAGATACAGTAGAATTAGGCCAATCACAGTGCAGTTTGCTCCAGATGACCTGTGGCATGCGTAAGCGGATACAAAGCGTCGGATCGTCTTCCAGTTGGAGGACAAGACCGAAACAAACCTCTGACCTCTCTCCAAAGGAACTATGGGAAACCAATATGGCGTTTAGCATGGGTGCTAATGTACTTTTATCATTAAAATATGGATGGAAGACATCCAATATCTGAACTGTCATTATGTATTTATTGGACAAGGTTCCGTAAAAACACCCAAATTCCCAGGCTGGATTCTGAGGCTTCTAAAAGAGCTACAATACATCAGAGTCATCCCTCTGAACAGCACAGCTGATAGTTTTCACTGGAAAAAAAAGTAAGGCGATCCGACAAACGGTCTCAAAATTTTCTAAATGATAAAAATTTTAGAGGGTTAAGAATAGACTATCTATAATCGATGTTTAGGATTTTTGAATCGATTCTGAATCGTTAAAAACGAGAATCAAGATTCTTATTTGAATCGATTTTTCCCTCACCCCTACTGTTTTAGTAGTCACACAGTGAGAACAAAATCATGTATAGAAAAAAAACATGCTTAAAAAAATAATAGAATAAAACCACTGATCACAAAAAAAGATGCATCAAGATTATCAAGATGCATTGATAATCATTTTATCATCAAAACGTAGCCATCTGAATCATAATTGAATCGAATCGTGAGGTGACCAGAGAATCCCACCCCTACCAAAGACTGTCACAACGATGTGCCTAATGCCAAACTGCCTCCTTCTTTCAGTTTTGTATGACCATAAGACATATCCTTGACAATAATATTATATGACATTTTTTAAGTACTGTAAATGGTGGATTATTAGGCTATATATCTTATGCTGATGTATGTTATTTCTGGTGTTTAAAAAAAAAAGTGTATTAAAGCAAAGTATTCCGAACCATTCCGAAATCCATGACCCGAAAACCATGGATTTCATGACCCATTCTACCCCTATCAACAACACATTTAGAATGTTCTAAAATCTGCATGACAGCACACCTTCCTGAAAATATTACTCTGCTTTTTCTTAATCTCGGCTCTTGAAGAAATCATACGATTATCGTACCACTTAAGGCAGGGGACAAGGGGCATTTTAGAGCAATATAAATAAACATTAATTTCACTTTGTCAAAGAATACAAAACTCACAAGGAAAAATACAATGCAAATGAAAAGTACCAGCCAACTCACTAATGGTGTAAACTATAAACTAACACAAGGATGACAATAACCAGCATAAACCACCATGTTCTGAACAAACACATTATTAACACTGACAAAAAGTCACATTTGCATATATGAACATAAAACACCAAATTTCACTGCAAACTAAAAACTACTCAATCCAGATCTGGGCATGATGGGAAATATAGGCTATTGGGACCTGTAAGTGCTGTTGTAGAAATGCAGTAGGCATAATTCTTTAGTCAATTCATTGGTTTAGTTAATAAATAAATAATTTATTTATTTATTGTAGGTTAAAAACAGGTTAAAATGTGTTTAAGTATTATACTGAGCTGATAAATAAGTTACAGGTTAATGAATTTATTGTGTAAAGTTTTTTGTTTTGTGCTGCTAAGTGGCTACGACAGTATTAACTAAAGGACAGAGGAGGAAGTTGTGAACGCACAGCTCACGTTGTTTAAGTGTGACTGTCAAATGTGAAGCCAACGGACCTCTTTTCACGACCAGTAGCCAATGAGGTATTTTTTGTTGTTGTTAATTAGTCTTTCACATTTTCGTTAAGTTTTATTTGCATATGTTTATACAATGCGATGCATTGTATTTTATGACATATACTGTTTGTATGTAATTTATCACAGTTCTCACGGCGTCAAGGAAACGAAGTATGAGAAGACATCAGCTCATTAAAAACGCCCGTTTCAAAGAACCGACCTGTGTCTGTTGTTGTGAAGAGAGCTACAGTGAGAACTCACCTGCTCAGCGCGGGTAGGAGAGACGACCGGACCATACAGCGGGTGACGACGCAACGAGCATCCAGCATTTCAGATGACCAAGCCCATGGCGTATTGTCGGCATAGCAACTCCAAGCAACGGCAATCATAGACTGTGTTGAAGACGCAACCCCACAGGACGAGGCCAGGAAGTGCTCTACCAAAGTCTTAAAGTGGTATGAGAAGTGGCTCAAACCTGGAAGTTGCAGCAAAGGACTCAGGTCTATTTACTGATCATGCTGTGCTAAGCCTACACGTTTGGGATAAATCTTATGTGCAGATGTTCGTAGCTACATGTCATAAGGTCTAAACAGTAATTTAATCATAAGCAAATGAATAAGTTAAGGTTTAAAGGTGAAAGAAACGTTTTGGGTTGAAACTAAGATGTGTGAAATTTTAGGATTTTGAAGGTTAATGGTAAAGAAAAGGCATTTATTATAAGTTAAAATTAAGATCTGTAAAGAATTTTGTATTTCTGGAAGAAAACCAAGTTTAAAGGGTAACATAAGTGAAATTTAAAGAGTCACTAAAAACCTTTATTTCATCAAGATAAGGTGATTTAACATATTTCTTAGCGCATTTGGTCAGCATTTAAAGTTCATATTTGCATATTTGTGTTAAAGTAATGCTAGTTTCTCATTTGCTTCAAAACACTGAGGTAATTTTAAGCTTACATAAGTTTGAACACTATGCCTTCATTTTCATGATATATTGAAGTTCACATGTAAAACTTGATCTCCTACACAGTCAGTTAATTACAATCTTATTGGCTACTTGTTGAAGAAAATATCGTAACTGGCATTACACATAGCCTTAATGTAATCCAATTCAAGCTGAATATACGCATTTGGTTATTCAATTCACTTAAAATGTCCGACACAAACACTAAGACCCGGCATGTAAACACTGAACAAACAGCCCAACCCCAAGCCGCTGACATTCAAGCTGCAGAAGAAGGGGAGGAGTTACGAAGAAGTGAAAGAGCTCGAACCCTGACTGAAAAGGGAAAGGAATTTCAAGAGGAAAAGTCGAAGAATGTACAGAATCGTTCATGAAAGATGGAAGTCTCAAGCAAGAATAGGAAAGGAAATATTGACTGATGAGGCCTCTGAGGATGAATTAAAGGAGACCATTGAGAATATGCAATGCACTTGCTCGAGTGTAAAAGCTGCATATGAAGAGTTACGTCGTATACAAATGCCTGAGCCAGACCTGCGACGCAGAGTTGATGCCTGCATAGCACTTTCAGATTTCATGGTTCAAAGGGCAGAAAAGCAACTCAAAGGGCACACAGCAGACGAAGAGGAAGAACCTTGGCCTGATGTTGGATCGATTCTGGACTCAACAGGTTCATTATCAAGGCCACCATCACATCAATCAAAATGTGGCTCTGCTCTCTCAAGCATTCACTCATTCAAGAAAACTGAGGCCGTGGCTGAAGCTGCTGCAGCTCAGGAAGCATTAGCAGTATTGGAGGAACAAGAAAAGGAGGCAACAGAACTACAACAGCTGGAGGCTGAGAACCTAGCCAGACAGCAAGTAATGCAAAGTAAGCACAGAAAGCTCGAGCGCCTTGAAGAACTTAAGAAGTTAAACACTGCAAGAGCTCGAGCAAAGGTCTGTCACCAAGCTGAAGAAAACTCTGATGCAATTGACTTGCTGCATGATGTTGTACAAACTAAAGAACCTCACGACCTCCATCCCTCAAATTCCCAATTCATTCCTCAGTCTCTGCCAGCCACAGCACAAAATCTTGACCCTTCAAGTCCCCCATTCATTTCTCCATCCCTAGCAGCCACAACTCAAATCCTCCATGCTTCAAGTCCCCCATTCATACCCCAGTCTCAATCAGTCACAAACCAAGCTCCCATTTCCCAAGGCTTTCAGTTGGTGCCTCAAGCTCCGCCAACTTCATCATCCATGTGTCAAGTGCAGAACAACTCTGATTTGGTTAATGTGCTAGCAGAAGCTATAAGTGCTAATCGCCTTCCAATACCAGAGCCTGCAATATTTGATGGAGATCCTTTGAAGTTCAAAGACTGGCGACTGTCTTTCAAGACATTGATAGACAGAAAAAATATTCCAAAGAATGAAAAACTGTATTACCTAAGAAAGTACCTAGGCGGTGCTGCAAGGAAAGCTGTTGAAGGATTCTTCCTAGTAGGTACTGAAGCAGCATATGACTCAGCTTGGCAGCTGCTAGAAAAACGCTTTGGAGACCCATTCATTATTGGGAAGTCCTTCAGAGATAAGCTGCATGGATGGCCAAAAATAAGCTCTAAAGATGGATGTGAGCTAAGAGAACTTGCAGACTTCCTCCAGAGCTGCGAAGCTGCAATGCCTCACATTAAGACACTTGAAATTCTCAACGACTGCAATGAGAGTCAAAAAATTCTGATTAAATTGCCCGATTGGTTGGTGTCAAGATGGAATCGTACTGTCATGGAAGTCAGACAAGCCAACGCTGGTTACCCATCATTCAAAGAGTTTGTAAACTTCCTATCAAGGGAAGCAGAGCTTGCTTGTGATCCCGTATCCTCCATACAAGCACTCAAGAGCATACAGGGTGAGAAACTGAAACACACCAAAGGTCAAGCCATTCAAGCAAAGACGTTGTCTACAAATACAACACAGAACAACACCCCATCATGTGTCTTCTGCAAAAGAACAGGTCATGCCCTTGCTAAGTGCAGAAAGTTCATTGAAAAGACAGTTCAAGATCGTGTCAAGTTTGTGCAAGCAGAGAAGCTTTGCTTCGGATGTTTAAAGACAGGTCATCACTCAAGAAAGTGTGATAACAAAGATACATGCGAAAAGTGTCAGAAGAGACACCCAACATGTTTGCACAATGATAACTTCAAAGAACGTCAAAGGTCGACACCTAAGGGAAACGACCACTCAAAGAACGAAACAGACTCCAAAGAAATAGATGCAACAGCAACCACTAATAGAGTCATACAAAAGGGCAGAAGCACGCAAACATCCTCCATAGTTCCAGTCTGGGTTTCATCCACAAAAGAGCCAGATCATGAAGTCCTGGTCTATGCACTCTTAGACACTCAGAGTGACACAACTTTCATCCTAGATGAAGTGGCCCAGGATCTAAACACAAACAAGGAAAATGTCAGTTTGCGGCTATCTACAATGTCAACAAGGTCAACAGTTATCCCATGTCAGAAACTGACAAACCTACAAGTGAGAGGATACAACTTACAGAAGAGGATTTCATTGCCACCACTCTTTACACGAGAGTTCATTCCTGCTGACAGAACGCACATTCCAACCTCAGAGACAGCTCAAAAATGGCCTCATCTGGAAAAACTGGCAGACAAGATACCGCCACCATTGGACTGTGAAGTAGGCCTCTTAATTGGCTATAACTGTCAGCAAGCCCTTCTTCCAAGAGAGATCCTGTCCAGCAAAGAAAATTATCCATATTCTCAGCGAACAGATCTTGGCTGGAGCATTGTGGGTTGCTCAAATCCAGCAACTGACTATGGTGATGCAATAGGAACCAGTCACAGAATCATAGTGCGACAAGTTACCCCTACTGTACAGCCATCAGATGAGCTTAAGACAGAAGTGCACTTTGTGTGTAGAAATCGAGTCAAAGAGATCAATCCAACAGATATAATCAAAGTTCTTGAGTCTGACTTTGTGGATCACATGGCAGATGACAATCCAGTCTCCCAGGAAGACCTTCTCTTCTTGTCAAAGGTGAAGGAAGGAATAAGACAAAAGGAAGACGGCCACTACGAGCTCCCGCTTCCTTTCAAGACAGAAAAACCCAGTCTCCCAGATAATAAACCATGTGCGGTTCACAGGCTTGCCTCATTAGAGCGACGATTCTGGAGAAATGAGGATACTACAAGGATTATGTCCATTTCATGAACGATATAATAGAGAGAGGAGATGCCGAGAAAGTTCCATAGCCTGAACTCAATAACCAGCCAGCATGGTACATACCGCACCACGGAGTCTACCACCCCCACAAACCCGGGAAGATCCGTGTGGTTTTCGATTGTTCAGCACGCTTTCAAGAAACCTCTCTGAATGATCATCTTTTGACAGGACCAGACCTGACTAACACATTAGTGGGTGTGCTGTGTCGATTCAGAAAGGGACCAGTAGCCATAATATGTGATGTTGAAAGGATGTTTCATCAATTTCATGTTACAAAGGAGCATCAAGACTATCTAAGGTTCCTTTGGTGGGACAAAGGTGATATGGACTCCAAACCCTCCGTGTACCGTATGCGTGTACATCTCTTTGGGGCAGCTTCTTCACCAGGCTGCTCCAACTTTGCACTGAAGCATCTGGCAGCACAGGGCCATGGAAAGTTCAGCGAAGAATCCATTAAGTTCATCCAGAGAAGCTTTTACGTCGATGATGGCTTAACAAGCTTAAAGTCACCTGCCGAAGCCATACATCTGGTGAAAGAGTCAAGAGCCTTGTGCAGTACAGGAAAACTGCGACTACACAAGTTCGTGTCCAATGATAAGGATGTCACTGCCACAATACCACCAGAAGAACGTGCCCAAACCAAGGATCTAAACATGGCACTGGGGAAGCATATCGAGCGAGCCCTTGGAGTCCAGTGGTGTGTCGAAGCAGATGAATTCCAATTCAGGGTCATCGTCAAGGACAACCCACTGACGAGAAGAGGAGTTCTCTCCACCGTCGCTTCTGTCTACGATCCATTAGGGTTTGTAGCCCCCTTCATCCTAGTTGGCAAACAGATCCTCCAGGAACTATGCGGAGATAAAGTAGGCTGGGATGAAGATCTCCCCGAGCACATTCTTCCAAAGTAGGAGTCATGGCTAAGAGATCTGCCTCAATTGGCAGCCCTAAAGATCCCAAGAAGTTACCTCCCTGCAAGCTTTGATGAGATTACACAGTATGAACTTCACAACTTTTCAGATGCCAGTTGCACTGGATACGGTGCTTGTTCATACCTTCGAGTGATAAGTGAAACAGGACAGATCAGCTGCTCACTTGTCATTGGGAAAGCAAGAGTAGCCCCTACCAAAATAATGACTATCCCAAGACTTGAGCTTTCATCAGCTGTGACTTCTGTCGGATGTTATCCGCAGAGAGCTTGAGATTGAGAACATGCAAGACTATTACTGGACTGACTCAAAGGTGGTTCTTGGCTACGTGAATAACGATGCACACGTTTGTGGCCAACTGAATCCTACGCATCAGATCCAGTACAAGCCCCAAACAATGGCAATATGTCAACTCTGACAACAACCCAGCCGACTCTGCCTCAAGAGGAGTGAGTGCAGCTCAGCTAAAGGACTCCAACTGGCTGAAAGGTCCAGACTTTCTTTGGCAGAAAATTTTTCCATGTGAAGAGGAGATGGTGGGAGCAGTAGAAACCACAGATCCTGAGCTTCGCAAGACCCACGTACACACAGTTAAGACGAAAGAAGTGAATTCAATTGTAAACCGCTTCACCAAGTTCTCTGACTGGTCCAGAGCAGTAAGAGCTGTGGCGAGGCTCAAGAGGTTTGTAAGAGAGTTCAAAGGACTTCAGCCAAAAACCAATGAAGCAACTAACCTTGAAGAAAGAAGAGGAGCGGAACTCTTCATTATTAAGCTAGTGCAAGAAGAAGCTTTTGCTGAAGACATCTGGAGAATCAAGCTCCAAAAGGAAGGCACTTTGAACAAGTACACCAAGCTACATCGCTTAAATCCCTTCTTGGACAGTGACAATGTTCTCAGGGTGGGAGGAAGGCTATCCCAGTCAGCCCTGCACTATGATGTAAAACACCCTGCTATACTTCCCAAGAAATCTCATGTGTCAGCCCTGCTAATCAAACATCATCATGAGTGTGTACATCACCAAGGAAGAGGCATGACCATGAACGAGTTACGAGCGCATGGTATATGGATCATAGGATGTGGAAATGTGGTATCCTCACACATTTACAGGTGTGTAAAGTGTAGGAACTACAGACGAACTACTGAGGTTCAGAAAATGGCAGACCTTCCAGAGGAGAGAACAGAAACATCCCCTCCCTTTACATACTGCGGTATTGACTGTTTTGGTCCCTTTCTCGTAAAAGAAGGAAGAAAGGAATTAAAACGATATGGATTGCTGTTTACATGCTTATGCTGTAGAGCAGTGCATATAGAAACACTGGACGACTTGACAACAGATGCGTTCATGAATGTGCTTCGAACGTTCATAGCCATCAGAGGACCTGTCCGCCAACTGAGATGCGATCAGGGAACAAATTTCATGGGAGCAAGGAGAGAGTTTGTTGAGTTGCTCAAGGGAATGGATCAGGAACGGCAAGGAGCAATGGGTTGTGAATTTGTGATGAACGTCCCTTCTGCGAGTCATATGGGTGGAGTATGGGAACGTCAGATCCGAACAATTCGCAGCATCTTGACTGTCATGCTCAACAAGTCTGCAAGCAGGCCTGATACCACAACCCTAAGAACATTTCTCTGTGAAACAATGGCTATAATCAACAGCAGGCCCTTAAGTGTTGAACATCTCCACGATCCTACTGGCCCAGAGCCTCTCACCCCTAACCATATCTTAACCATGAAATCATTGATCATACTGCCCCCTCCTGGCCAGTTTTGCAAGGAAGATCTCTATCTGAATAAAAGGTGGAGAAGTGTGCAGTTCCTAGCCAATGAATTCTGGCAAAGATGGAAACGTGAATATCTGCTAAACCTCCAACAGCGGCAAAAATGGCAAAGACCCTCAAGAAACTCACAAGTGGATGACATTGTCACTGTACAAGATGACAAATTACCAAGAAGTGAGTGGAAACTTGCCAGAGTTGTGGAAACCTACCCCAGTCCAGATGGCATGGTGCGAAAACTGAAACTACTGATCACTGACACTACATTTGATAAAGGCAAACCACATACCAGATCAGTACACATTGAGAGACCTATTCACAAAGTGGTCACACTACTTGAAGCTAACTAAGTCATGTACATGAAATCACATTCATGCACATCCTAAGTATTTCATTCATTCCTAGTTTTGTTTACAAGAAAATCACACATTACAGGTTAAGAAGTGATTTTGGTGGGAGTGTAAGTGCTGTTGTAGAAATGCAGTAGGCATAATTCTTTAGTCAATTCATTGGTTTAGTTAATAAATAAATTATTTATTTATTTATTGAAGATTAAAAACAGGTTAAAAGGTGTTAAAGTATTATACTGAGCTGATAAATATATTACAGGTTAATGAATTTATTGTGTATGTTTTTGTTGTTCCCATGGCGGAACTAAAGTTTTTTGTTTTGTGCTGCTAAGTGGCTACGACAGTATTAACTAAAGGACAGAGGAGGAAGTTGTGAATGCACAGCTCACGTTTAAGAATGACTGTCAAATGTGAAGCCAACGGACCTCTTTTCACGACCAGCAGCCAATGAGGTATTTTTTGTTGTTGTTAATTATTTCACGTTTTCGTTAACTTTTATTTGCATATGTTTATACAACGCGATGCATTGTATTTTATGACACATACTGTTTGTATGTAATTTATCACAGTTCTCACGGTGTCAAGGAAACGAAGTATGAGAAGACATCAGCTCATTAAAAACGCCCGTTTCAAAGAACCAACCTGTGTCTGTTGTTGTGAAGAGAGCTACAGGACCGTTGTAATGCCATCAAGAAGAAGAATGAAGCCGAATATTTTGTTAGATAAAAACATGTTGTGAATTTTGGAAATAATTATGCTTCTATTCTTTTTTTAATTAATTTTGACTTTTGGACTTAACTGTGCTCTTGAGTAACTGGAAATGTTTGTCACCCCCTGGCATCCTCCATTAGCTGTGCCGTGACACGGAGCTACTAGCTTAAAAATACAGATAAAGTCTGCGGATGTAGTAATTAATCTGTATGTGGAAGCAGATATCTTAATCTTAACAAGACTGAACAAGCTAAACATTTCTGTGTTTATATCTGGTGTATTTATTTAGTCTGGGATACCCCAGGATCTCTAGAAAGCAGAAGCACAAATTTGCCAGCGGACTCAGAAGTGCATAGAAAATACGTCTGCAGGTCATTAATGAGGTTCTACTTGCTTCTACTAATGAGGACCTACTTGCTGGAGTAGAAAACAAGGTTTCATTTCATATGTGATTCTACTGATGTGACTGGCTGTTTTCCAGTAAATAGTCAAACTCTGTGTATTCCCATGGAAACAGAGATAACAGTCGCAAAAAGCTTTTTGTTTTGAGAGCTAATTGCCCCACAACATGAATACATTTTGATTATACGTTTTTATTATGTTGGTGATAGCTGTATAATTGCAATATTTCATGAGAGGGTGTGCTTTAACTTAATCTGAGCACTAAAGTGATGCTTGCAGACCTAACTGTATCATTGTCGTGCTCAAGTGATGTTAAAGCACACCCTCGTGTACTGTTGCTTAATTTAACAACTGCATTAACCTTTCCGTAACTTTCCATACATTTTCAGAGTATTGCCAAATATTTTTCAGAGGTGTTGTGCAAAGGGTCTGATGTGATTGGATTACTGGTTGAGGGACTGGGCAGTGATGCTGAAGGAGTTTAGGAAGCAGAACACTATGATCCCTGTTTTATTTTATTTAATTGTAGAAACGTATGAGGCGTCCATCTTTTTATCATTCAGACATTTAGCAAGGACAGTTGGTGCAGTCTGGTCATTGGGTTGGAGTAGAAGGTACAGCTGTGTGTCATCGACCATGCAGTTTAATGAGATGTGGTTCTGAATAAATTTTCCTAGTAAAAGAAATTAATGGAAAATAAAAGAGAACCAAGCACTGAGCCTAGAGGGACTCCACATAAGAGCTATGTGAGGATAGAGGAAGAAGGGTTCAAAATTACAGAGAAGGCCCTATCAGTGATATAAAATTGAAGCCAGTTAAGAACTGTACCACAGACTCCAACCAATGACGCCAGTGATCAATAAGTATTGCCTGGTCCTCTGTGTCAAAGACAGCGCTGAGTTTCAAAAGAACCAAAACTAAGGAGTCATCACCAGCAGCTGTACAAGGAGATGATTGGTTACACTCAGCACTGCATAATCTGTGATGTGTTGTGCCTGAAAACCTGACTGAAACTTCTAAAAAATGTTACTGCTGTTAAGAAATGAAAGCATCTGTTGAGGGACCACTTTCTCCAATACTTTACACAGAAATGTCAGCTTTGAAATTGGTCTTAAGATTTTTGGTGTTACTGGCTCAATACCCTTTTTTCTTTTAGAAAGGTTAGACCACAGCATGTCTGAGCCCAGATGGGACATTCCCAGTAAGAAGTAAGCTGTTAATAATACTGAGAAATACTCAAACTAGTTTCCCCCAAAAACCTTTTTTAGAATCTTGGTTGGAACACAATAAAGGTAGTTGGTAGTGGGCTTCATGCTGGAAATGATTTTTATCAAGTATTGGATGACACACAGGCACATCAGACCTCTTTTACCTAGGGAAGTTTGCTTCTCTGAAATGTACATCAAGCTAAATTAAGTGAAAATAGATTTAAAAATTGTATTTACTGATGCATTTAAGTTGTTATTGACTTTGCTTTTATGTATTCAACCAACAAGATCATCTTGTCTGTTTCTGTCACTTGTACTCTATAGTCTGAGGCAGGAGAAAAAATGCTGTTGTTTTCCTTATGCTAAAACAAACAAGAAACAAAATAAAAAATGGAAACCATCTTGAGATGGGACTACTCCAGTTATGATAAGGTAATACACAACTTTAAGTGAATATGGGCAAGGGGTATAAAGTGGAGTGCAACGGTTTACCCCTCTTATTCAGGCCCCCTTGCTCAGACCCACACCCATAACTTGTAAATTTTTTCAGACTGCATCTTGCATGGTTATAATACTATGGTGGTAACAAAATCTGTCGACATATGAACACCTGGCAGACTACTGAAAACTGATTCTGTGGTTGTTCCCACTACAATAGGTGTCTCCAGGACCTAATACCATTATGATGACATATAGCCACACACACAAACACAAACTCACAAGGTGAAAACAATACCAGCCGTCTTAATATTGTCTTAGTTAGTAATCAGACTGCTTGATGTAGTACAATAATAAACATAAATAAAATACAGCAACAAATTATCTTTATATTTTTTTAAAATCACTTTATCAGTAAGCTACAAAAGTTAAAAGTTTTCTGTTTAAAGAATCAAACAAAAAAAAAAACAGATGCTGACTAAAGGTTGTGAGAGAAAAAGCCCATTCACATGGGCTGTACCTTTAGAGAGAGACAACTTGTTACATAGTGCCGCTTTGGTAGTGCTAATGACATGAGCTTGCAACGCTAAAAGCTACGTTTCGCATCCACATGAAACAGCGCTGGATGGCCTCAGGTGAGAACGCCAATGGACAGATTGATCACGGTGTTATTATATGGTGTTATTATATGCTGGCATTTGGCCACTTGGTCGCTTGAGAATGTGACCAGACAGAACCTGTTGCATCAGAATGAAAAGCAAGGGCACCTATAGGGTGGATGGGAGGGGCAGTGGATGGGTCCAACAAACCCTGGTCTTTTGTGCTGAAATGTGTTCGCTTCCCATCTGAATGTGATGGGGTGTTTCTACACTTTGCCATGTGCCACTTTCCCATAATCCTAACCATCTGTGCCAGTATGAGCATTTGTTGATATCCCATTGTCGGTTGCCATGTGCTGTTGTTGCTGAAACATAACAACATGCAGCGTAATCTCAGCATGGGCTGTGATGTGTTGACATCACAGTAGTGGCATCTCAGAACATGAAGAGCAGATGCAGAGAGATACCTTGAGCTTAATATTTAGTTGCAGTAGTCCACTGCAAAACAGCAACACATGACGACTTGTGATGGAAACGTAGGGGAAGATGCTCTTTTCCTGGAACACTTCCAGTGGACTTTATAAATATGATTTAATAATAAGCAATACAACTTATTTGCATCCTGTGATGGCTGTGATGGCTGTGAAGGCTGATGCAACAGAAAATTAATGGCCATGGTTTTGGAATCACATGTTGTTGCTAATATATTTAGATGTCCACATACTTTTGGACATCTGGTTTATGTTGTTCCTAATTTAAAGTTATTTAATTTAAACCAAGTTATGTTGTGTTTATATGTTCAGTTTGTCCTGCCCCACACCCGAGGAAGCTCCCATGGCCAGACCCGCATCATTCGCAAGGCCTATGAGCAGGACTTCTACACCCACATGATGGAGGAGTGCTACCAGCTGTGGGCCCAGCTAGAGAGGGAGGCAGGTGTCAAACTGTACAGGTAAGCAGTCAGCAGAAACACACAGAGAGAAAAGCCATTAAATAGAACATAACAAAAGCTTTGCCAGAACACAGGGATTTGTCACATTCGAGGTGCTATGTACACACAAGAGCAGCAACTTAATCTATGGGAGCCATAAATGCATGACTTTCTCATTATCTCCGGCATCACTGAATCACCCCTTGACAGCTCCCATGCCTTTGAATGAGGAACAGGGGCTTTTTTCATCTCACTGAACTTCTGATTTTCGTACGCAGAGCGGGGAGGAATTTGTGTGTTTATAAATAGAACAGTGGCATCAAACGACAAGCAGCCCTGCTGCAGGACTTTACCTTTCCTGGTCATACTCCCTCTGAGCAGTCCTATTTGTTCTTGGAATAACACATTGATTCATTATTCATGTCTCAGAGTAATAGTTCAGGGTACCAAGCCTCGCCCACATTATGTTCCTTGGAAACACAGCACGCCTCCCCATCCCTTGTGCACCCCTCCACATCATGACTGATGGGCACAAATCTGAGGCCACCTGTGCCCTTGGGCTGGCAAAAAGAGTCTGCATTACAATGAGAAATGTCCAGGCAAGGCTACCTCCCACTTCTGCTGTTGCCTCTGGGACAAATGGAGCCATCGCACAAGGGCCCTAGTGAATTATTATTTTCTCAACATACATGGAAACATGTGTGCACAACCAGCAGCTGAACTGGAGCCACCAATCACCACGTTTGACAGGTTGGACTAGATGAGGTATCATATTTACGATCCTACACCCCCATGGCTTTTCCTTCCTCTGTCACACACTCCTAAACACACAAGCACACGGGGAGACATAATCATAAAATTTTCTGATGAATGACTTTAGCCTTTAGCTGGGGTTGTCTGTGCCTTATGGCTGCTGACAGATGTTGGAGCAGCATTTAGAAAACACTGCTGGCAAAGGGTGAGTCACCCATCTATAAGGCAGATTACTGAATTATGAATGTGTGTGCATCAATAAC
Organism: Plectropomus leopardus; assembly: GCF_008729295.1. Classification (NCBI taxonomy): domain Eukaryota; kingdom Metazoa; phylum Chordata; class Actinopteri; order Perciformes; family Serranidae; genus Plectropomus; species Plectropomus leopardus. The sequence goes on from NC_056467.1 coordinate 35,449,989, forward strand.
TTCACTCTGTGTGCCGCTGTATTACTGTCAGATGCTTGTATGATGTCAGGTCAAGTGTCAATTAGGCTTGGGCGGTATCGAAGCATTATGGCATATCAGGGTGTTAACAAGTATGTTTTTCAAAACCATCATAAATACTTATTTTAAAATAAGTTTTATTCTATTAAACTTATTTTATGTAGTGCACAGCACGCACCACCAGAGCTCAGTCACTACCCAAGCCTAATGTCAATATGTAGATCCTTTCAATTTTTTTTTTTTTTTAATCAAACTGGACTTCCTTAACTGTATTTGATATTCTCATGGCAAATTTGTTACCACACAACTACCTGCTATGCAACATAGTGCAATTTTTTGTCTGGGTGCCTTCTAACAACCATGATAGCTAAACTGATTACGAGGAGAAAACTGAGAGTAAGTTATTACCCTCATGTCTGATCCATCACAGTTTTCAGACTCATGTCTTGCCTCAAACACTAACTATACTGTGTAGTTTTACACTCACAGACATTCCTGTGCAATGAAGGATTATTTCAGATATTTCAATTGCATTCACCACCTTTTCTGACCTACAGATTTTAAGATAATCTGGATAGATGTTGTTTTGTTTACTGTCTGATCATCCAACTGCTCCTGTTTCTTGCCCCATTAGACTTTGTTTTAGCAATGTCACTGTGTTCCCATATCTCTGCACTTAAGCCAATTTTATTTGCATAGTCCAATATCAAAAAAGCTCCACAATCTGTTCAGCATATGACACCCTCTATCGGTAGCAACCTCAGGAAGAGGAACTAACAAGGGATCACAGCCATGGACGGACAGAGGTACAATAGATGTTGTGTGGACAGAATAACCAACATAATAAAGGCATGTGACAAAATGATACATATAGTGTGAACACAGAACATAAAGAAAATATCTTCTAGGGGATGTCAAGTAACTTCCAGGTATCGCCAAACAGCTAGACCCTGAGCTATACACATTCATCTCCACCATTTGTCCATACTGATAGCCTACATTAATAGTATTAACTATATTTTTAATCAGGATGACACTTTCTTGCATATGAAATGTGGTAAAATTCCTTCAAATCATATTATTCTTTCAAATCATACCATAACATCAAGACAAGGCAACAAGACTTAGTAATGGATGAGCATATTTACTTGAATTGTTTTGAGAAACAGAAATGCCTGTATAGGACGTCATGGTCAATCCACACCAATAACATCTTCAGAAGTTCTTAAAGTCATGTCCCCATTGTCTGTAAGAACAGATATGCCTTTATTTCTTAAATATGCATGACATCACAGGTCAGTATGTGACCCCTTTAGACACTTGAGCGAAGCTATTAGCCAGCCTAGTGAATGCAGTTTGGTTGGCCACTGTCCTCTAAGCACCTCAGTAGTTGCAGTTGGTGTGGATTGCCACTCACTTGTCACTTTTAGGGCACTTTCACACCAGAGCTGTTTGGTCTGCTTTAAATGAGTTTGTTTCCTTTGGGCAGATGTGAAAGCTTATCCAAACTCTGGTGCAGACCAAACAAGAAAACTCAGGTCTGCTTGAAAACGTGGGTCTCGGTTCGCTTGCAAGTGAACCCCGGTGCGGTTCCCTTACAGTGGGAAATGCAAACAGACTATCCAGCAAACCAAAGAGAGGAAATGAACTAGAGACAATGACATAGAACGCAGTGCATTTTGGGTAGAAAAAAATAAATAAAGCCAACAGTGTGAATCCAAAGAAGCATGGGTACACAAAAAAAAGTTGGAAAATGTCTCGTGGGCAGACGTGGAGTAGTGAGGAGGTGCAGGCGCTTATTGATATATTGTCAGAGGACTATATGTATATCGTGGTTGCTTGTGGTTACACACAAGAACAATGAGGTTTTTAAATTGTTTAGCGGGAAGATGGCGGCAAGGGGATTTAATCGGTCTGTGGCTCAGTGTCGCATCAAGCTAAAAAAAACTGCGACAGCAATATATTATGGTCTGTTACTTGCCATGGAAAAGTAATAGCTCGAGGAAAGAGAAGAAAAAGTTTGTATGGTACGATGACCTGGATGATATTCTCGGCACAAGACCAACAGGCAGCCCAAAACACATTGTTGAGTCTTTCCAAGAGGAGGTTCCTCGGATGTTGACACTAGCAGAGCCAGCTGAACTATTCGAGTGCTCCGATAGTCAGGAGTCAGACAAAAGTGGTAAGTGTGATTTGTGTGTTGTGTGTGTGTTGTCTGCATGTGAGTCTGTGTTGTGTGTTTGATGTTATCAGACATTAAATGACACTATAACTTAACACTATATATAACACTATAATTTTTCATGACGTTTTAAATAGTTATTGGTTATTACTCACATAGGCGCATACAACACATTTGTATGAGTATAACATAGCAATGACATGTATACAGTAACATACTTTATGTTAACAGGGGATGGAAGCTACGGGGAAGTTCACCCTGAAGAAGATGAGAGCACAACCAGCTCAGGGAGCCCCAGGCCACAGCAAGAACAGAACACCCTCCAGTGGGCAATTCCTGGTGCCCAAGGTAGAAAAAGGAAAAGTCAGACTGATCATTTAGACAGTTTTTTGGAAAGCTATAAGCAGCAGAAGAGGCAGAAACCATGGCTCCACGCACAAGTTCTTCTTGCTTCATGATGTAAACATACAGTTCTTTGATATTTAATAAATGCACATCACATTAAATTATCACATTAAATTGTACTTTACATTGCAATTGTGCTGTACTTTGAAGAAATGTACATAACTGCTGGGTTTCAAAATGTAAAGCATTTTTTGTTACTGTTTGTTATTGTTTGTTACAGCTACCTCTTCTGCCATTTTTGCAGGCAGATGAAAAAATGCACATATATTGGGTTCATGGCAATGCAGAGCATTTTTATTTTGTAATTGTACTTCTGTAGATCCCAGCTACCTCTTGTTTTTGCTTTTATTGTAATTGCTGGTAATGAAGTTCCAATGAAGTTGGGACGTTGTGTAAAACATAATACAATGATTTGCAAATCCTTTTCAACCTATATTCAGTTGTATATACTACAAAGGCAAGATATTTGATGTTAAAACTTATGAACTGTATTGTTTTTTTGCAAATATTAACTCATTTTGAATTTGATGCCCGCAACATGTTCCAAAGAAGCTGGGACAGGGGCAGCCAAAGACTGGGGAAGTTGAGGAATGCTCAAAAGAATGCTCACCTGTTTGAGACATTCCAAAGGTGAACAGGTTATTGGAAACAGGTGAGTGTCATGACTGGGTATAAAAGGAGCATTCCCCCAAAGGCTCAGTTGTTTACAAGCAAGGATAGGGCGAGGTTCACCACTTGCAGTGAACAACTGCATGAGCAAATAATCCAACAGTTTAAGAACAATGTTTCTCAACGTTTCTCAACGTACAGTTGCAGGGAATTTAGGGATTTCATCATCTACAGTCCATATAATATCATCAAAAGATTCAGACAATCTGGAGAAATCTCTGCACATAAGCGGCAAGGCCGAAAACCAACGTTGAATGCCCGTGACCTTCAATCCCTCAGGCATCTCTGCATTAAAAAACAACATCATTCTGTAAAGGATATTACCATGAGGGCTCAGGAACACTTCGGAAAACCATTGTCAGTTAACACAATTCATCGTAACATCTACAAGTGCAAGTTAAAACTGTACCATGCAAAGCAAAAGCCATATATCAACAACACCCAGAAACGCTGCCAGCTTCTCTGCGCCTGAGCTCATCCAAGATGGACTGATGCAAAGTGGAAAAGTGTACTGTGGTCAGTTGAGTCTGCATTTCAGATTGTCTTTGGAAATCATGGACATCGCGTCCTCCAGGCAAAAGAGGAAATGGACCATCCAGACTGTTATCAGCACAAAGTTTAAAAGCCAGCATTTGTGATGGTATGGGGGTGTGTTCGTGCCCATAGCATGGGCACTAACACACCCCCATACCATCACTTTACCATATGTGAAGGCACCATTAATGCTGAAAGGTACATACAGGTTTTGAAGCAACATATGCTGCCATCCAAGCAATGTCTTTTTCAGGGACGTCCCTGCTTATTTTAGCAAGACAATGATAAGCCACATTCTGCACCTGTTACAATAGCGTGGCTTCATCGTAAGAGCATTGGTACTAGACTGGCCTGCCTGCAGTCCAGACCTGTCTCCCGTTGAAAATGTGTGGCACATTACGAAGCGCAAAATACAACAACAGAGACTCCAGACTGTTGAGCAACTGAAGTCGTACGTCAAGCAAGAATGGGAATGAATTTCACATACAAAGCTTCAACAATTAGTGTCCTCAGTTCCTAAACGCTTATTGAGAGTTGTTAAAAGGAAAGGTGACTTAACACAGTGGTAAACATGCCCATATCCCAGCTTTTTTGGAATGTGTTGCAGGCATCAAATTCAAAATGAGTAAATATTTGCAAAAAAACAATAAAGTTTATCAGTTTCAACATTAAATATCTTGTTTTTGTAATGTATTCAATTGAATATAGGTTGAAAAGGATTTGCAAATCATTATATTCTGTTTTACACAACATCCCAACTTCATTGGAATTGGGGTTTGTAGATTGCAGCAGTTTGACTGTGAAGTGATTGATATGTCATGGTTATTGTATGGTATTGTTTTGGGTGTTTCTCCCCCTTCTTTTTCCCCTCTGCATGTTCCCTCCTGTGTATGGGTGCAGCTGTAGGTGTTGCTGGCTTCCCCTGATAAGGCACACCTGAATTTCATCTGACAATCACTCCAGCCCTTTTTTGCCTGGTTGGGACTCTGCTTCAGTGCCAGATCACTTCGTTGCAGTCATGAGCTTCACCAATGCCACGCTGACTCACCAGCCTGACTACTCACCTGTCTGAGTGCCTCGGTCTGCCACACCGGCAGCCAGCCAGACTCCGCCGACACCACCAGCCTTTGATTTGTTCCCTCTTTTTGATCACCAGCAATAAACTTTGTTATACCTTTTTTTTTCGTCTTCGCCTCCGCATTTTGGGTCCTCTATACAAACAACCTTCACAGAGTGATATGGCCAAGTATGGACCCTGAGACACACAGACTCCGGCATGCACTCTCCTCTGAAGGCGCCTGAGTTGGACAACACCATCAAGTAATCCACGAGATCATGGACACTCTCCAGAACCTCGCCACCAGCGTCTCCCAGCTCGGCGGTTGTATGGATCAGGTCGTCAATCAAATCACCTGCTTGGTTCCTTCCAGTGATCCCTCGTCTTCTCCAGCTCCACCAGCTCCACCTGCAGCACCCTTGGTCTCGTCCTTTAATCACCCTTGAGAGCCCAACATTCCCACTCCATCCAAGTATCTAGGTGAGTTAGGGACATGCAGTCAATTTTTGCACCAGTGTTCGCTAGTGTTCGTTCAGCAGTCCCTCACTTATTCTACTGATAAGTCTAAGATTGCCTATGTAATGAGTCTATGTTCTGACAGGGCTTCGGCCTGGGCGTTAGCCGTCTCCACTCACCAACCTTCTCTCACTCAATCTTACCACACGTTTGTTAGCGAGATACGGAAAGTGTTCGATCACCCGGTGCAAGGTAAGGAGGCCAAAAGTCAGCTGCTGTCACTCTGTCAGGGATCTGCACCTGTAGCCCAATATGCCATTGATTTCTGCATTGTCACATCAAAGAGTGGTTGGGCGAGACAGCACTTCAGAGTGTTTTTGTTAAGGGGCTTGCTGATAATGTAAAGGACAAACTAGCTGCATGTGACGAAACACAGTCACTAGATAGGTTAATTTCCCTAGCTATCCACTTAGATAACAGACTAAGGGAGAGATGTAGGGAGAGAGCAGGGAGACGGGACATGACTTTTCCTCTAGCTCCCACCTACCCACAGGCTCCGGCTTTCTCCCATGACTACACTCCGATCACCTGGTTTTCTGACCTCCCACTGCACGGAGGAGCCCATGCAGCTGGGAAGAATGAAGTTGTCTCAATCAGAACGACAACACAGACTCCGCCAGAAGCTCTGCATCTACTGTGGTCAGCCCGTCCACTTTCTCGCAGCCTGCCCCCAACTGCCAAAAGAACAGGCTCATCAGCCTCTGGAGGGGCACTGATGAGCCGATCCACCTCGTCTTCCACACCCTCCAGCCAAATTCAACTTCCTGGTTTGCTCAGGTACTCTTAGAACTCTTTGCTCCTTTCAGTACTCATTGACTCAGGTGCAGATGACAGTTTTATAGATAGTGAACTGAACTGAACTGAACTGAAGCTTATTTGCCTGCAGAGGAATTACCTGAACCGAAGGAGGTTTTTGCCCTAGATGGGAAGTTCGCTCGTGTAACTCATCGCACCAGACCTTTGTCCCTCCAGCTCTCTGGTAACCATCATGAAGTGATCTCACTGTTTGTAATCCCCTCACCCACCTCTCCAATGGTACTCAGTCTTCCATGGTTAAAGCTGCACAACATATTGATTGGTCCATGACTACTATCACTAATTGAAGTACTTTTTGTCATTCTCACTGCTTACACTCAGCTACCCCCTGGTGTATCTGCTCACATACTCTGCAACCTCAGCCCATAGACCAGATATCTGTTCCTCTTGACTATCACAACCTCCAGGAGGTTTTTAGTAAAGACAGCGCTCTCTCGTTGTCACCTCACCGTCCCTACGATTGTTCTATAGAACTACTCCCTGGCGCTCCCCTTCCTTCCAGTAAACTATGTACCATTTCCAGACCTGAGAAGGAGCAATATATCACAGATTCTTTGTCGGCAGGTGTCCCTCCTCCTTTCCCGTGGGGGCGGGATTTTTCTTTGTTGGAAAGAAGGACAAGACACACCGCCACTGTGTTTATTACTGGGGTCTCAATGATATTACAGTGAAAAACAAGTACCCTCTCCCTCTGATCAACTCTGCATTCGGTCCTATGCACCAGTCTACTGTGGAGGAGGGAGACAAATGGAAAACTGCTTTACACTCCTCTTGGTTATTTTGAGTATTTAGTCATGCCATTCGGCTTAACCAACGCTTTAGCCATTTTCCAAGCTCTCATCAATGATGTCCTTAGAGACATGTTGAACCGATTATTTTTTTGTGTACCTGGATGACAATCTGATCTTTTCCAGGAACTTAGAGGAACACACACAGCATGTGAGACTCGTGCTGCAATGACGCTGCAATGCTGGAGAACAGACTATACATTAAAGCAGAGAAATATGAGTTTCATGTACCCACTGTGAGTTTTCTGGAGTTCATAGTTGAGAAGGGTCAACTAAAGGCGGATCTGGCCAAGGTCCAGGCTGTGGCTTAGTGGCCCGTCCTTGCCTCCAGGAAGCAGCTTCAGAGGTTTTTGGGTTTTGCAGACTTTTACAGACAATTCATTCGCAACTACAGTTGCGTAGGTGCATCCCCTGCCCAGTTAACCTCACCCAAAGTGCCTTTTGTGTGGTCCCAGGCAGCTAATGCTGTTTTTGAAAAGTTGAAGTGCTTGTTTACCTCTATACCTGTCCTGTCTCACCCAGATCCTTCCCTTCAGTTCATGGTGGAGGTGGATGCTTCTGACATGGGACTAGGAGCAGAGCTCTCCCAACACTCGCCCAAGGACCACAAGCTGCACCCCTTCTCTCCTGCTGAGAGGAACTATGATGTCAGCAACCAGGAGCTGCTAGCTGTGGTCCTCAGACTCCATGAATGGAGGCACTGGCTGAGGGTGCTGCTCACCCGTTCTTTGTTTGGACTGACCAAAAGAAACTTTCCTACCTTCAGACTGCACATCGATTTAATGCTCACCAGGCACGTTTCCAGTTTACCCTTACCTAATGCCCCAGTTCCAGGAACATGAAACCCAACACCCTATCCATGCAGCTTTCTCCACTAGTTGAAGATGCAACCGAAGAGACCATCCTCCCTTGCTCCTGTGTAGTCAGAGCAGCCAGGTGGGAGATAGAGCAAGTGGTTCAGGAGGCCCAATGCGACCAACCGACTCCTGACCAATGTCCACGTAACCTGATGTTCATCCCTGCGGCTGCTCAATCTCCTGTGCTCCAGTGGGGTCACTCCTCCAAGGTCGCCTGCCATCAGGGTTTTCACTGAACTCTATTCTTGCTCCAGCAGAGTTTCTGGTGGCCCACCATTTCCGCTGACACTAAAGAGTTTGTCTCTGCCTGCTCTGTCTGTGCCCGAGGCAAGACCTCTCATCGGGCTCCAGCCAGCCTCCTTCGCCCCCTTGCTATTCCTCACCAACCCTGGTCTCAAGTCGCGATGGACTTCATCACGGGGCTACCCCCATCCCAAGGTAACACAGTCATCCTCACTATAGTCGATCGTTTTTCTCAAGCTGTTCACTTGGTCCCTCTGCCTAAACTCCTTCCACCCTAGAGACTGCCAATCTCATCGTTCTTCATGTTTTCTGGCTCCACAGTATCCCTCTGGATATTGTGCCAGACCGAGGTCCCCAGTTCTTCTCTCAAGTCTGGAAGGCGTTTTGTCAGGTGTTGGGGGCATTGGCTAGCCTGTCTTCGGGGTATCATCCTCAGACAAATGGCCAGACGGAGTGGGCCAACCAAGACCTTGGGTCAGCTCTCTGGTGTGTCACTTCGCATCACCCTGCCTCCTGGTCAACTCATCTCCCCTGGGTGGAATACCCACATAACTCAGCTCTGCACCTTTATGTCTCTATTCATGGTGTCTTTGGGTTTCCAACCTCCTCTGTTTCCCATGCATGAGGACGATTTCACAGTACCTTCCGTTCAGGATCAACTTCGGCGCGCCCGTAGGGTCTGGCATGAGGCCCAAGGGGTGCTCAAATGGACTTCTGCCTGGAACCGACGTCTGGCTCTCAGCTCATGACCTTCCTCTCCGGACAGAATGTAGGAAGCTCTCACCCAGGTATATCGGACCCTATGACATCGGGAAGTTGATTAATAAATGTGTCATGAAGCTCAAATTGCCTCCTGCTCTTAACGTACATCCTGCCTTCCATGCTTCGCTGTTTAAACCTGTCTCCACCTGTGCCTTGAGCCCTCCAGCCGATCCCCCGCCGCCCCCCGTCTCATCGATAACCATCCTGTTTATGCTATTTGCGGTTGCTGGACGTTCACCGACGGTGCTGCGGTTTCCAGTTCTTGGTGGACTGGGCAGCCGTGGGTTTCCTGCTACTTGATTTTGGACCCGAACCTTGTCAGGGACTGACTGAGTCGGCGATTGAACATGGTTTGAGCCTGTGTTGCATCTCTGCCCTCTGGAAATGGCTTCAGCAGCTAAGATAGGAGTGGGTAAGCAGCATCACCTAGAATAAGTAGCAGCACAGCCACACCTTAAATGTCTCGGTCCAGCCTTTCCTATTGTAATAATCGGCAGGGTGATCAGCTGGAGCCAGGATGCCAATATGCCCATCTATTGCAACCTGGGGGAATCTTCATTTGACCCTGAAGCCCTGGATGATCATCCGTAGCTCAGCATCAGATGGGGTTTTGATGTAATGGTGTTGCATGACCCGATTAATACAAGCAGTGGAGATGCCAACAGGTGAGAGATGGATCTCAACTTTAAATTGGTTGCCAGCCTCCACAGACACATTCCCACTCGTAGCTCAACCGGAACAGGGCATTGGTGACATGTATTCTGGCGTGTCAAACTGGGCTGCAAGATGTTACATAGGTGCATGAAGGATGTTCTTCTCTGTCATTCCAGTTGTCACTGATATGCTGCCACCAACTGCAGGGACGTGGTTGGGCCCACATGCTCCTGTGAAGACAAAGTGTATCAAAGCAATTAAAAGCTATTATATAGGCTACCACACACATACATAGATAAATACATACATGCATACATACATACATACATATTTGTGCATGCACAAATAAATATTAACACACGGTAATTATACAAATGGATATAGAATTACTGGATCAAGTCTTAAAAAAGGAATTGAATTTCTTGTGTGGATCAATAAAAGCCTGATTAAAACAAAAATATGCATTCCTGTATTTATGTACTTTTAACCACTCCATATGCTTGATAACCAGTTTCTTTTGAAAGTGATTAACAGGTAGTCAAAGACATAATTACATAATTATTAAAATTACCTTGGCTACACAACTCTGTTTTTAGTAAAAATGTAGTTCTTATTTATGATGAATGTGATTTATTCTCTCTTGCTTATGATTTAGGGACATATATGTGATCTGAAAACTTTTAAATCCTTGCAATACCTCGCTCAGCGTCTGTGTAACCACAGCAGGACGTCGTAGTCTCTTGACCTCCTCTGTCGTTTTCGGTACTACTGCATTTGTCTCATGCACAGAGCAATATGCTGGATAGCTCGCTACCCTACTGCTCATACTGGGCAGCTTCTTGTGAAGAAACATTTAGGTTTGAACACCAAAGTAAAAACACAACCCCCAAGACTGCATACATTTTGTGCTGCTCCATTGTTTTTGTGGTGAACAAGTCAGCTGAACGGGATGGATTTCCATTTTCGGTCCGGGCCAATCAATGAGCCAGGTTTTCTTCTTCCTCATGCTTTTTTTCTTCCTGGTCATTGCTCGTTTGGGGCAATACTTCCCCAAACAAGCAGCTGTTGTAACTGCGTAACGCTGTCCAGGTGGTTTTGTCCCCTTTCAAAAGTTCAGTGTGAAAATGAACTAAGTCCCCAGGACGATACTGGTGTGAAAGCACCCTTAGTCAACACTAAAGGACAGACATGAATTTATGCATCAAACCTAAATACTAGGTCAGTTTCCAAAGAAAAATTACAAAGTGTCCAATCCAAGTCTCTCCTAAACAGCAGTGAGTGGGTGCACTGACCTTAGATTGATGTATTTAGATTATTTTCTCTCTCATCCCTTTCAGTGTACTTTGATATGACACAGCACAGACCAGCTGGGCTGATACACAGGAGTTGGAGTTGCCTTTGATGGCATCAGGTCACAAGTTTCTGGGTGGAGAAGTTTAAATTTGTCAGAATATTCTTGCTGTTATTTAGAAATGGCACTGCCGAAACTTGTCTGCACAAACATGTCAAGGATTGATGGTGCTGGTGCTGTGAAAGCACAAGTTTGGCTTCTCTAGTAAATACACTTGTAATTGGGGAGCCTGGTGGCTCAGTAGATTGAGCAGCGCCGCATATACAGAGGTTGTATTCTCACTGCAGCAGCCTTGGCCCTTTGCTGCATCTGCATGGTAGTCATTCAATCAATATGTCACATGAAATCATATAAGATAAAATTCCAGTAAAATGTGATAATCCTGTCAGTTACTTATATTTGTGCATTACAGAGAAGTAATTAACCAACGTATCCTTATACAACGGTTTGTATGATATGCTACGAATTACAGCTCCACGGATGATGTTATGTCCTTAGCATAAAGTTAAGTAATCAACATAATGTTACATAATTAACAAAACGTTACAGAGGTTAGGTTGAGGCAAGTAAAGTTACTGTGGTTAGATTTAGGAAAACAAACATGGTGATGATGACGTACCTTGACCCTTAGGGCCAACTTTGATACACACACGTATAGCTCTGCACACAAAATGCACTTTTCAAAATCAAGCTTTAAAAAATGTTATTATTACTATTCTACATTAATATTATATTCTTTTATATTCTTTTATATACTTTCATGTTAATTTCTAACCAACATCAGTCCTAATCATAAATATCAAATATTCATTGATTTTCAGAATTTAAACCCTTTAAATGCCAGTTTTTTTTTCATCATGCCACTATTTTTTTAGATGTTAGATGTTTTTTTTTTAAATTCATTATTTCGGTATAGGATATATCAATGATTGGCAGCAATATTGATTGTGACAGTGCAACTCGTGGAAATAGCATGTATTTTCTCCACATGCCAGATGTGGTAAAAAATTACCGAAAACCCAGAATGACACCCAGAAGTAATACAATGCATGTTTTTATGCTTTGATGGCAGTCTGAATGGGTTTCAATGGAGCATTTTTTGCACTTGACAGTATGAACATCACAATTTTGTTTCCACTGTGTATTTTAGACTTATTGTAGGAGCTGAGATGGATATTCCAAGATTTAACAAAAATACACAATCTTGCCGAAATGTGTGCCATAGCATGAATACAGCCAAAATGATTAAGCATGAAAAGCGTGTAAAATGTGCCAAATAGTCCCTAAGGGTTAAAATGAGTCAAAGCTCACTTGAATATCACTTTGTTCCAAACACCTGGAAAGGAGGCTCCGACTGATCGTCGAACCTTGAATTCAGTAGGAACAATGCGGATTCCATCCTGGTCATGGAACAACAGACCAGCTCTTTACCCTTGCAAGGCTGCTGGAGGGGGCATGGGAGTTTGCCTATCTGGTCTATATGTGTTTTCTGGATTTGAAGAAGGCTTATGACCGTGTCCCTCGGGGAGTCCTGTGGGGGGTGCTGCGGGAGTACCTGGTACCAGAGTTGCTCCTGCAAGCCATTCAGTCCCTCTATAGCCAAAGTGAGAGCTGTGTCCACATACTCGGCGTGAAGACAAACGCCTCTACCCCTCGTCTCTGATCCTGTTTGTGATTTTCGTGGACATGATCTCAAGGCGCAGCCGGGGGGAGGAAGGGGTCTGGTTTGGGGACCTCAGAATTGCATCTCTGCTTTTTGCAGACGATCTGGTTCTGTTAGCATCATTACACTGCGACCCTCAGCATGCAATTGGGCAGTTTGCGGCCGAGTGTGAAGCGCCTGGGATGAGAGCACTTCCAAATCTGAGGCCTTGGTTCTCTGCTGGAAAACGGTGGACCATCCCCTCTTGGTGGGGGGACAGTTGTTGCCCCAAGAGAAGGAGTTCAAGTATCTCGGGTCTTGTTCACCAGTGAGGGTAGAACGGAGCGTGAGATAGACAAGCGGTTTGGTGCAGCATCTGCAGTAATGAGGGCACTCCACCAGACCGTTGTGGTGATGTAGGAGTTGAGCCAGAAGGTGAAGCTCTCACTTTTACCAGTCCATCTATGTTCCATCCCTCAACTATGGTCATGAGCTTTGGGTAGTGACTGAAAGAATGAGATCGTGGATAAAAGTAGCCGAAACAAGTTTCCTCCACAGGGTGGCTGGGCTCAGCCTTAGAGATAGGGTGCAGGCAGGTTGTTGACAAAAATTTAGTTCCACTTTCAGTGAGGCAATATACTAAACTCAAGGTTGACTCACTACTTTTTCTTAGAGCTTTCAACCTGATGAAAACTAGGTATCACAGTATTACTGCATACCAGAGTATTAAGAAATCTTGAGTTTTCAAATACCATAAATACAGTCCTCTTTCTATTAAAACCACAGTGCACAGCACACACCACCAGAGCTCAGTCTCTGGGCTCTACTGGTGGAACAGCTGAACTGAAAGACACAGCGACACCCAGTGGCAGAGGGAAGAGTTACTGGACTGTAAACTGCCAGTGGCCAGCAGGCAAAGAGAGACTGTCGGGAATAAGGGCATGTTTTTTTTTTTTTTTACATCTAACTTGGTGAATTAAAGATTTACTTTGACCAAAACGGAGCTGGTGATTGTTAGAACAGTGGACTTACTAACTATATAACTAGCACTACTTAACATTTTGTGGGTTACTATTAAGTATTTATTTGTCTGAAAAGCTGAAAGTAAGTATTACTCTTGCTGTCAAGGGGGTTGTTAGCGCAACAAACTTACATCATCATATAGCATAATGCCACTGAAATTTCAGGTAGGTATAAAATACTACATACTGCCCAAGCCTAATGAAAACCATGTCATACTTTATATTAGTGTCACTTTTTGACCTAAGTCATAAGACATGTAGATGCAGTGCATTTTTACAGTTATATATTAATAATTGCATGACACATGAGCTAGTTAGATTCACTGATAACCCTGAGATGTGATTGAAAACTTTCAAGCCAGTAAGTGACCTTTGAGTTGAAATTGTTTTGTCATACATGATGTTCCAAAGGCCCAGAATGACCTCAATAACCTAAATATTTGTAAAATGATTACTAATCTAACTCAGTGTTTTGAGTGTGGGCCCAGAGCACATTTTTTTTTGCCCAGGGACCAACTAGCAGGTCCATGTGGCCTGGCCCTAAAGACACGGTTCTTTTAGGCAATTTCTGGATTTTTACTACCAGGGTTTTACCTTTGTCTCTGAGTTTTCTACGTGTGGACTGTGCTCTTGACATGGTTAGTTCAAAGTGGTTAAACGGTCACATAAAATGTTGCCAAATTGCTTTGGAAGAGAAAACAGGCGTACATATTTAAATTACAATCCATCTATTTGTTGTAAATTTAAATCAGGTTTTGCAGACTGATTTCTTTGTTCAACTCTGACCTACCATACTGTAGCTGTGCATGCATACCATTTTTAAACCTCCACACCAACAATAACTGTAGCTGGAGGCACTATATTCTTGGGTTGTCTGTTCACAAATGTCCACTTGGTCTCAACAATGAACTGATTAGAAATCGTGGTCAGAATTTAAAGGTCAAGGTCACTTTGACCCCATCTGTGCTGATTGTATAGATATTCTGTGCAGCTGGTGGAAAGATGTTTGTGAAGTACCCATGTTTTCGCAGACAGGGTTGTAAACCGTATGTTCAACTTGACTAGTCTGCAAGGCAACAGTTCTAGTTTAAGCTGTGAGGATTTTACCAATATTTTGTCTGTGCTTACACTTAGCATCCAACCAGTGTGAAGTTCACTTTTTGTAGTCCCTTCCCTGTTTGACTGTTGTAACACACTTACCAGTATGTCCTCTGGATTTCAGCTGTCCTTTTATATTAGCACTCCCATTGTAACATAGTGGGTGATTTATAAAGGTTTCATGTGTCTTGACCATTTCTTAACAAGATGCCACCTTCATCTCCATTTATCTCTCCTCTCAGACAAACAGGGCTCCTGGTGATGGGACCAGAGAACAGCCAGAGTTACCAGCTGTTTAAGAACACTCTTCAGAGGAACAAGGTTCCTATCATGATCCTTAACAGTGACAATTTCAGCCAACACATCCCCCATGTCGCCCTGGCAGAGGGAGACGAAGCGGTGGTGGACATAACTGCTGGAGTTCTGTATGCCGACCGTGCACTCAAGGCTGTACAGGTACAATAGAGATACTGAACATGAGTCAAACATGTGATCTACTGAGGAAATGAAACACTCAGTGTGATGTCATTTGAGGCAAAGGCGTGTCCTTATGTCAAGGTTCCCATGGTCATGGGAAACCTGGAAAAGTCATGAAATTAGAAGAAAATCTCTGAAAGTTTTGGAAAAATCATGGAATTTTATTGTGTGGAATGAAAGTGTTACTGTAACTGTCTGTGAATAACCTTTCAAGTTATGTTACACAACAGCTAAATTATTTTCTGCAGCTGACAACATCACTTAGCTCTAATGTGTGTCGATGTGTGATGTTTTGTTTAACATCACATACATTTCTCCATTTTCTCCCTGCATTCCGTCTCTCCCGTTATGTATGCAGCTAGCTGAAATTATGTTTGTCCAAAAAACACCTGGCGAGTAAAGTAAGAAAAAAAATTGTTATCATGTGTCATGGAAAAGTTTTCAAATTTTGTCCATGAAAATGTGTGGGAACTCTGCTATGTGTTTCAAAGGTTTTAACTTTTTAACATTTTGGCAGGCACAAATTTCTGTACATACATCTTTTCTGTATCCCAGATTAGCCAAATCTATTTGGAAAACAAAGGCTAGTGGTAAAATTATTCCCCTAACAGTTGTAAATACTGATGCACCTCCTGCTTCAGTCACAGTTACCATAACACCTTGAGGGAATTTCTTTAAATTTGGCAAAGACATCCACTTGGTCTAACCTATAAACTTTTTTAGATTTTTGTGGTCATAGGTCAAAGGTCAAGGTCACTGTGACTCCATCTGTCTCATTTTTGTGCACGCGATATCTTAAGAACACTGCTTAACAGTAAGCAGTTAGTGAAGTCCAAGTGTTCCTAAATCTCAGCCTATTTGGTGAGGCCAATATAATAACTGATAAAACTGATAGACAATACTACAAAAATAAAATACAAGTTGTTAAAAGCTATGGCTTTCTCTTAAATTGCCTTCATGACTCCATGCATGACTGGAATAAAATTGAATTATGGAGTTTTACAAAGTTCATTCTTAAACTTTCCCAATCCTGAGTTTTTCAAAGATTTTGAATATTGTAAGGTCTTTCTTTCCTTTATAAATGTGAAAGTGCACATAGTGTCTTAATGTGATAAAAGGCATGACCCTTTCAGATGCATTTTTAATGCATACATACATATTATGCATCATCATCAATGTAAATTGGTCGGTGTGCTATTTAAGTAAATAATTCAATAAAAGATTGATTGACCTTGATGTCTGTTCCAGGGTTCATGGCAGACAGCTGTGTCTTCATTAAAGAAACCTGCTCCAGCCAAAATTACAAATACCAAAGAACTAGTGAGAATTGGGCTAAAAAATACCAAGATGTGGATAATTGAACATATTTTATGCTCATTGTTTTAATCTAATAATAGCTCACAGCAGGAATGTCTTTCAGCAGTAAATTCACATTAGTGGACTCTGTGTGCACTGAGAGAAGGTAGTGGAGGAGAACAGACTCATCCATGGCTGCCAGGTCAAGCACAAAACACTGCTTTGTTATTTCAGTGATGTGCCATTTTCAATTGACCCGACAGATTGTTCAGCTGCCTTTTTTCTTTTTTTCTGGGGGGGCAGCGGTCAATTGTGAAAAAAAGCTTTTAAGAGAGGTAAAGGTAAATTATTATTTCGTGCATTTATGTTCAATGGCTTTTTAAAAGCCTCTTGTCCTTAGTATTATCTCAGAGTAGCACATTTCTTTATATCTTCTTTTTCTCTCAGTTCCAACACAAACTAAGGGCAGCTCAGGTCTGTTTAGGGCCCTAAACAGTCTCATGACCACACTCAGACACTCTTGATCAAGTCACTGGCTGGCTGAAACCTGCATTGAATTGTGATACAAATGCCAAGTTTACTTTTGAATAGCTTCAGAGGGAAAATTGATAAAACAGATTAAACAGATACACATCAGTAGGGCTGTATCTGACTCAGAATAATGCCAGGCAAATCAAAGTCTGCAGTTCAGTACAAACATTCGACTACTCAGGTTTTTTTCTTTTCCATATAGAGTTTTAAAGTTTGAATGGGGCTCAGCAGGACGTTCAGTCAGTATGTTTTCATGCACAGTTTAGTGGAGCTATGGTTATAGCTCAATTAGATCGTTTAATTGGACTACTGTCCTTGTCCTAGTATACAGGCACCAGGAAAGAATCCATTCATTGACAGAAGTATGTCCCACTCTGCCCAACAGGTGGAGATATGTCCTCTTTCAGCTACTTGTTATTTAAACCTATACTATTTATAGAGTCTATGATATAGACCCAATTACAATCACAACTGTTTATTTATAATAACTTCAGGGCAGAAAACCGCTGCGTCACATACATTTATCAAATGAGGCTGAGCAAACTCTGCCTTCATTGATTAAAATAAAGTATTTTCCCCACTTTACATTGCAAGACAGCAGACTGACAGGGATTTGAAGTAGTTATATCAAAAACACCAGACTCCACTGAAGAAAACTGTCATTTTACTCCACTGAACGGCAGAGCTGCTGCTCTACTGCTGCCGCCATCAGCTGTTGTGGAAGCTAAAGAGGGGATAACATTCATATACACATATAGTACACTTAAAATGAGGCATTTTTAGGTGGCTAAAATATGTTTCTGTATCCACAACAGGTTGTGGGACGATGCTTTATTTATCAGAGAAGAGGGTTGGCTGGTGTGAGACTTTTTTATTTAAATCAAATATGAAATACTACCTTTTCAACTTGTATGTCCCTCATCTCATCACATTATCGAGGTAATTTTGAGAAATTCAATTTAGTACAGCTTAGTACAAAAAAGACTAACAGTTTTACTTGTATGTTAAAAGTCCAGTATTAGACACAACAATTTTAATTAGAATTTTTCTAACATTATCCAAACATACTGAGTGTGACAGCGGCATTCATGTATCATAGTAAATAAGCTTAACAGCGCTAACCACAGATCGCAAATGTGCAACTTTTTTTTTTGCCTACATTAGTTATCAAACAAAAGCCGGAGACTGTATTTTATTAGGTTGCTTTGGGCTATATATTTACCACTTCTAAGCAGAAGAGAGACGATGAAGATATCTCAGAGCCTTATGGTAAAGAGTCTCACTTCCTCTTTGCCGCTGCAGCGTGTCTGCAACTGCTTGTACCAAAGAGTAGCATGAAAGTTAAGAGCACTCACTCCGCCACAAAATCTGGGGACCAAATCATCCTCAAGCATACACTACAAGGTTCTTTGGGATATTGAGTTCACAATAATGAGACAGACAAGGTCATAGGGGACCTTGACCAAAATTTAATCAGATCATCCTTGAGTCCAAGTAGATGTTTATGCTAAATTTAAAGAAACCCTTTTAAGGCGTTATTGAAATATCATGTTAACAAGAATGTGCCAGACAGACAGACCACCCGAAAACATAATACCTCCTGCCTTGGTTTCTGCCAGCAGGGAGGCATAATAAAATACCCACTGATACTTCTACACAGTGTTGCGTAAAATGTCAATTAAAGGAACATCTATAAACTTAAAAAAAACCTTAAAATTTTTATCACTATTGGATTTCATGATTCTTTTTTTTTTTTCATTTGAGCTATCATCTCTCTGTTAGTGATCACTTAATTTGCTCCTGAAGTTCTTTGTCAAATTTGTCTCAACGTGAGAGCTGTACATGAATCATTGATCATCATGGGTTAGGGTTAGGGTTAGGGTTAGGGTTACATTTCTACGTTTCTACATTCATTTATGGCCCACTGTGGGAGTGGAAATAAGGTCTGTGCATGTGCGCTCATCCCCACAATGATTGAGTACCTTATGTACATGCAGCTTTACTAATCTGAGAAAAATAATTCATATGCATTTTTCTGTCATTGTAATTATACACACTTTTAGACATGAATATGAGTTTTATGCATCTGGCTCGAATTACCTGAAAATTAAGTTTAGAATTTTCTTCTTTTAGCTGATTTACCATCAAACGATATTGATATATGCCAACCACCTGTCTACCAAACACCTTTCAAATATTTCCCTCTGCTAGTGTCTTTCTTTGTTAAGGTAAGATATCCTCAGACGTGGATTACCATCTGTGGGACATAAGCTGACTGACGTTACTGTCTTTTTCCAGCTAATTCTTACAGCTGCCCAACTTTCTTCTGAGAGAACTTGGTGTGGAGTTGTTTTCTCTCATCTTCTCTCTTCACTTGCTCTTTCTCTCTTTTCTCATTTGGAAACCTAATTTCTTCTTCTACAAACGCAGAGAGCTTCATCAGGACCAGGATGGCAGTGTGGGCTTGGACATATACTTTGGGCAAAAATATAGCAGAGGCAGACTGAACCATTAGGGTTGCAAAAAAGGTGGGTCATTGACCCTTCAATAAGCCCAGTCCCTTTGTAATGGTCCACACTGTCAAATTGCACTCCCTGAAGAAATATTATCATCTTTTTTTGGTACTATTATCTAAAAGTACAAATTGTTTTACAATTTCAGCAGCAGGGTATTTTGATTTTATTTGTTTTCTTCGTTTTGGAATTGCATTCTTTAAGTGATAAGGCAAATTAAGATGCTTTTAGCAGCCATTACTCATCAATCTATATTTTATATTTAACAGCCCCTAATAACAGGTTAACAAATGATTGCAATGGAGGTTTTTCATTAACACATGACCTGATCTTCTTGTTTCCCAGGGGCAGTTCCAGAAGTTGGGTGGGATCATAAGAGACAAAGAGAAGGTAATGGACATAAAGCCTGGCCCTGTTGTGACAGTCTCAACATCTGACGGCGTTTATCGAGCCAAGCGTGTGGTGATAACTGCTGGACCATGGGCTAATAGACTGTTGGCCCACACCGGCTTACAGTTGCCACTTGAGGTACTTCAATTTCACGTTAATATAGCTGCCTACGTATATGTATTGTACTCAAGTATGAATTTCAGTATAGTGTTTGCATTCTAGAGTTTAACATACATGTACATGATACCAAAAGCCAGCTTTTAATTTCTTAAGCATGGACCATAATGTGTGATCATTTTACTTAATATCAAACCTGCGGGACACAAGGAGGTGAATACATCTCTAGAGTACAATGTGAGCTTTGTGAAGAGATTGAATTTGTGAGCACTCAGAATTTTTTCCAAGGGGAGACCAGAATGGGTCACTCACTATAAATCTTGGGTTGACACACCAAAACCAAAAGCCAGAACTGAATTTCAGGAATTTCATTATGCTGTTAAAGAATAAAGGCCAGTTGAAAAACTTCCCATACCATTTCTAAATACCCTGGTATACCTCAATACCATGATACCACCCAAGCCTAATTTCCACCTCACTATATCACATTCAGCTCATTCTAAACGACCAAGTGTATGCATGGTCTGAACATGCATGAGGTGTGCACAGTCATGGTTTTATGTATGGAAATGCATTGGTAGGATATGGTGTATGCATGTCTAGCAACTTCAGCTTGTCCTTCTCTAAAATGCACATGTTGCCCTGCCTCCCCTTTAAATGCTCACCCGAAGATGCCATAGACACATAAGCATTTTTCTTCCATATTTAAACAGCTCAGAGGCCTTAGTCAGCACAGCGGTGTTTTCCATCTTGCAATATGCCACACAGGCTGAAAAGAGAAGGTGATGGGAAAACAAGCAGACAGCTGTTAGAGTGGAGAATTGCAGTTGATATTGCAATTGCATTATTCAGGTTAGCAGCAGGCTGGGGGGCCTGGGGAATGCCATGCCTGAGTGAGCTGGTAGAAAAGCACAGGCTCGGAGCTCATTGGCTCGCTGGAGCACTTCTGTCTGAATTTTTATGGTCTCTGGGAATGAGTGCAAGGCCGGTTAGTTCATTACACTGAAAGCTCCTGAACAATGTGTCCTTATTATTGCCACCCTCAGATGGACGTCATTTGTACAATCATGTGTACATTTCATTAAATCTCAATTCTCACTTCACCAGAGCAGAGCTACTTTTGTAATTGCACTTCTATTAGACAGAAACACAGTAATAAGGAGGATGGAGTAGGTGTGATGGAGGTTTGTAGTTAAGGTTTAACCAGCATGAGGCTTTATTGCTGCTGATTTTGTGCCAGTGTGTGTTCATTCAGGTGTGGGGCCTCTTGCAGAGAACAAGTGTAATTTTACAAAAAATATAAAATATCTGACAATATATCCATCATATCTGAGGTTATGCATATCCAACAACTTCAGAGACCAAGATTGCCATGACAATTTGTATGAACACTCGAATGCCTTCGAGGTAATTTCCTCGGGACTATCATGACCCCTTGATCTCCCCTCTAGTGCTACCATCAGGCCAAAAATGCCATCTAAACAACACTCTTGCCAACATCTGGGAAATCTGCAGTCATATTTCCATCATATTAGATGTGGATATTTATGGTCCCTAATGTTTTTTGGTGTCCTTGTGACCTATCCTCTTGCACCATCTGTTTGAAAACACTGTTCTGAAAAGTAAATACACAGACTGAGCACAGCACATTAATACTGCTCAGAGGATGAACTCTTTGTAAATTCGACCCCCTTAGGAGCCTTTTTCTTGCAACACAATCAGGTCATAGAGTCAAGTGCATGGACGGGGTGTCTCCAATCAAACAGGATCACCAACAGTGTTTAAATAGAAGATCAAGTGTTCACATGAGTGCTTTTACATACGCAGGTTGGCCCAGCAGGTTGTTTTACTTCCATCTGGGTAGAAGCTTGTAATGCAGTTTTGCCTGTTACTTGATTTTGTATACATGCCTCCCTAAATATTTTATGAAAAAGCATATTTGCACTTTGGTTCTAATTCAAATTCTTCAGTACTTTGCATTTGCACATTGTTGTCCAGCAGATTCATTAAAACTTCATATTGCATCATCGCTGTGGTAAGACGCAAAAATAATTTGGTTATTGTTAGGTAATATTAAAGGTAATATTTTGGCTTAAAACATCTGGTTTTGGGGGCACAATCCCCACTGGAAGTGTAGCAAAATCTTTGCAATGACTGGCTAAATCCCAACCGAGTTTGTTGTTTGTTGGTCTCAACCAGTGGTTTGCAGCATGACAGGTTATCTCAAATAAGTGACATCATCCACCATCTCCTCCACTTCCTGATAACAGTCAGCTCATATACTACGTCACTTTAGAAAGACTGATATGATACATTTCATGATTCACAATTCAAAAGAGGACTTTTAAATCTGACTGAGAAGCTGAGAACACTATCATCAGACAGCCTGTCACTCAAAGCAGCCTGCCCCTAATTATGTGTAAATCTAAGTCTTAATAAAATGTAAACGAATGAGTTAGAAAAATCTTCACTCCCATACAGTTGTCATGAATGTTGCATTAAGCTATGAAGAATACCAAAATAGTTTTTTTTTACCATGCTGTAAACATATAAGGACATACAGGGATGGAGATTGACTCAGTTTTGGAGTCAGCCTCAAGTGGCCATTAGAGGAAATGCAGTTGTTGGCACTCCCAATTTGGCTTCATTTTTTTTAACCTTTGAGGTTTGCCACTTGGGGAAAACACACAAAGACAGGAAGTATAAGCAGACATGACAACATGAGGAGTGACCCTACAATTTAAACAGGAAACAGACTAAACATGAATTAATGCATGAACCAAGAAAAAACACAAACAGAGAACCTAAAAAACAAAGTCCACAAGATGACAGACAAAGCAAAACTATCTGTCAGAGGCTGCAGTGGAAATGAGTTCTTAAATTAAAGTGAAGATACTGCTGTGGTACTGGAATTAGCTAGGCCTGGGAGAGCTTTTTTTAATGTTTGTATTGTTATGGGTTTGCTTGTATTGTATTCTCTGTTTTTGTACTTTCTGTTTGTTTGTTATAAGGACCCCCTGGAAAACTAGATGATACATCTCAAGGGATTATCCTTCCAATACATTTCTGGTATTTCTCTGGTATCATATGAAACTAGAGGACCTAAAGTTTCCATTGGCACCATCTAGCTTGAAGGGAAAGGAGGTAAATAATACTTCAAAGTTAGGCTCAGAGGAATAACTGATATGGTCATTTTTAAAGTCGGCCCTTAACCTCTCACCTTCAAATATCTGAATGAAAATAGATTCCGTTGAGTACCCAGGATTCTCCCATTTATAGACATGCCCACTTTATGCTAGTCTTATGCAGTTTTTTACAGAAGACGTAGTTTTTCTTATACAATACAAATATGTTATTTTTGCCAATTATATTTGAATATTGCTGCACACTGGGATCCATAATCAGTATTAAACTGCATAAATTGGGAATGACTTGAAGGCTGAGACTCTTGCAGATTCAATGAGCCCAAATGTATTCATGTATAATAATGTTAGTACCCAGAGTAGCCAGATCACTTACTGACACTTGACATCACTGTATAAAATGACCTACTGTGACCGCTAGGATAGTCACAGTCTCATATGAAACTTTACAAACACAAGAACTCATTCATCTAGACGATGGATGACTTTCATCGGTATAGTGACAAAATTGGGTCTTTCTGCGGTTTCCAATGGAACAGGAATGCTTGCCATCCAGTCACTAAAAAATTTTTTATTATACATATCATTAATTTATTTAAAAAAAATAATTTGTTGTTGTTTTTTCCTATTTTAATCAGTTCTCAAGTGATCAAAAATGCTTAAATTTTGTGCAAAATCTGAGTAACAAATAATATCAACAAAAAAATTGCTGAATCAACTTAAGAGAAATAACTTGGCACAAGCATGGCAATCATATTCTTTCATCATAAAGCCCCTAAACACTCTTAAATCTCAAAGTATAGAAAGGCATCTAACCAAAGCACAATGTTAATAACATATGACCATGGCAAAAGTTATATCAATTTTCTAGTCATAAATATGTAAACAGTTTTGGTAGACACTGTCAAACAACAACAACCCACAAATGTTGTTATGTTGTTGGAGCGCCACCATCCCTCTGAATTTCAATTAAGGAGCTTTGTACATCAAAACTACAGTACTGTATACACAGTTCATTTGGTCCTCAGTGGTAGACAGATCTCTGGAGCCTTGGCTGCAACTAATAATTTCCCTGGTTTAATGACTACAGGTGGTGAAGATCAATGTGTGCTACTGGAAAGAGAAGGTTCCCGGAACATACAACGTGAAGCAACGCTTTCCCTGCTTCCTGCTGACTGAGGGCAAGGAGGCCAACGAGCACATCTATGGCCTCCCCTCCAATGAGTACCCAGGCTTGGTGAAGGTATTCAACAGTACTGAATTCTCAAGTGTGACTTAGAGGAGAAACTCTACATTCTGTCAGGCCCCTTAAATATTCATGGTAATGGTATAAAGTGGACTTTAATAATGAGAATTTATTTTTAATGCATTTTTATCTATCTGCTTTTCTAGTTGATCATTTAACTTCATTTTTCAAATCCAGTGCTGGGAGCACTGGAGCAAACACAGCTCTTTATCAAATTAAGATACATGCCTACACTAATGCACTAACTGCATGTGGTGTCTTTTCAACATAAAAGCATTTGGCTAACAAACTTACAGTGACATATTTCAAAAGTAGGAATATATTTTACATAATTATCAAAGTGGCCTTATGTAGCTTTTGACTTCAAAATAAAAACAATACAAAAACAAGTTTAATTTTTAAGGAGCCTAGCTCCTGTTTGCCAGATATTGCTATGTAACTAAAATTTTGAGTCAGTTTATAACTTTGGAGTCTTCTTGTTCTGTGACAAGTGTTGGAAAAACTAATCATCTTTTATATAAAGGTTCAGTCTGCAATCCTGGGAAAGGATTGTTAAGTAAGTATTTCACAGATATAAAGAATGCCCTCACATAAAACTAGGCTGTCTCTGCAGCATAGAGACGCAAATATGTTTGGAACAAGACCAGAGAAAAAGGGCACTTTGCTCAAGAGGTAGAAAACATACAACTAACAGAATGCTACGTGCCTTATCAGACTGTCCCACTGGTAGGTGACATAATGTGGAATGGTCCGTGTGAAACAATGGCCACCGGCTATTACAGCTCATTACAACAAAGAAAACAAACACTGGGCTTCATCCAGCAGCATTCTCTTAAATTTCTCTTGTGTTTTCTCTACATTTCTGGTAAAAATATAAGTCAACTTCAGGTACACCAAATGCTCTTCACCATTCCAATCTGTTCTGACCAGGTGTGCTCAGTGATGAATTCCACTGATCATAAGTAACCTGTTAGCACAGGTAACACCCCCTAAATACCATATAAGGGCAGGTTTTGTGTCAGTATCTGCCTTTGAGATGAGTAACTCATGTTCATACATTAACTGAATTTTCCTAGGCCATGAAAATATTATACTGAAGTCCTTAATTCAGATGGTGTCTGCCTTTATAGATTGTTTCTGGTTGATCAGAATAAAAAAAGTCGGCAGCAAAATTTTTACGGAGGTGAATACTTTTTATAGATGGTATTTAGTATACAGTATATTTCAGTTAGTGATATTTTTTGTTTCTGTGTTTTTCCTTGATTTAAAATTAACATTAATAAACATGTATAGATTGTTTGTATTACCAGAAGTACTTAATTTTAATCACTTGAACCCTGCTCATTCACAGAAGAGCATCACACCTAAGCACTGAAATCTGTTCATTATAAAATGTTCATTAAAAAACAGGATGAAGGATAAGTGCAGAATTTGCCTAGAATGTTGCTTTTTGGAACCACATTACTACAGTTGCATATTTGTCTAATTTAGAATAAAAACAGTGCTAAAAAAATTAGAGTAAAATGCCATTTGTCCTGTCACAGCATGAGATCAGTTGTGGGAGTTGTGCTGGTTTTGATGTCATCTCATGGCACATCGCTATTTTGGGCATTATGGCCGGCCAGCAGGAGCTCGCAGCCTAAGAACAGACCTCATGCATGGGAGAGAGAGGTGGAAAGATGGTGATGCCACGTCACTCTTATTATTCACTCTTAGACACAGTAACCAGAGCTACTATATGACCATCTAACATAGTTTGGAAAAGAAATCCCCCAATGAAGCGGAGAGGAACATTTTATTTACTCTGTTGGCTTTTGTTGTTATTTTCACTTCAGGGACCTGACAGAAAGTTTTCTAAATCAGAATATCCTGTAGAGAAAAAAAGCTCCAGCTCTTTTAATTCGTCAGCCTCCTCGCTGTGCCTCTCGTCTCTGGTGACACTGTATGTGTCAGACCTGGCTGACAGGAGTGGCACGCAAAAGCAGCTTTGGGAGTTTGGAGTGTGTGTATGACAGCCTCTTTAAAATAACCCCAGTCAGCACTGCACTAACTAGTAGTGTTGAAATGAATCGTTTCTAAGATGCATTGCGATGGGGACATGGACGATTCTGCATCAATGCAATGACAGCACATTAATGATTAATTAAACTTTTCTGACTGCATGTGCCACTGGGCAACTTTCATTGGAATGAAGATGATGATCCATGAAGAGGACTAACTTTGTATATGTGTATAGATATATATATATATATATGCCAGTTCAGTTGTTTACATTTGAATCATAGCTATCAATATGATTCTAAATTAAATGTAAAAAAATAGAAAATAAAACGGACATATGTTCACAATCTACTTTTGCAGTTCATTTTGCAGTATATAAATAACTCTACTACTATGGTAGTATTTCAGAGCATTCCAAACCACTCCCTGTTTGTCCTATGCACCATGGTAAAGATACAGCAAGAAGCTGTGCTTTCCACCCCCAGCATAGCAACCACAAGATGTTCTTCTTTGCTTTCTGTCACACATACATTCAGGGGTTAATGATGCTCTTATTTAAAGTGCTACTCACAGCATATCAGCTTTAAAATTGTCAATACAAGAAGGATTATGGATTTGTGGAATGACTCATGGCAGTTCAAGAATCTGTTGTGTTGCTTCCCTGCAACATGACATGATAATCCTGGACGGGGGCTGCTGAGTGAAGAGCAAAGAGCTCACTATGCACCTGCTCCTTTGAACAGGGGTGGCTTTGCAGCCAACATGCTTAAGTAGGTCCAGTCCGTGTCTGTTTGGAGTTATTGTCACTGAAAAAATGCTGATGGTGGCAGAATATCAAGGCAGAAATGAGACAAAGACACAACATAACTAAAAGAGAATTAATTCTAGTAGTTTGTTCAAAACACCATCCAACAGTTTCTGCATGCATGCAGAAACTGTTGGATGGTGTACTGCCGCTGCTATTAATTTATACAGATTGCCATGCTTTTACTGTTTTATGATGATGTAATTCTGTGTGCAGATATGCTACCATATGGGCAGTGAGACAGACCCAGACCAGAGAGACAAGCAGACAGACAGGTCTGATATTGTCATCCTCAAGCGCTGCATCACCCGCTGTTTACCTGGCCTGGTCCCTGAACCTGCGGTGGTGGAGAGCTGCATGTACACGGTCAGTATCAGCGCATCTCATCACAGGGCTCATACATGTTTGCCTCCTGTCAAAGTGTTTACATCTGGGGCTTATCTGTATATATCCAGAAAAATTCAACAATTATTTGAATGATACATTTGTTCAAAAGGAATGAGCTAATGATGAAACTTCCAATGCCCCTGCCTTTTTTCGTTAAAGACATTCCAGTAGTATTTCTATAATATAGGAATCAGGGATCACATACAAATAAGAATACATAAAAGCCACTTTCAAGTTACTTCTTAAATTGTTGAAAATATATATATTTAAGTAATACATTTTTAACATCAGTGATGTTAACAGAAGTATTTTTAAAAGCTTTAGTATGAAAGTATAAAAAACACAGTTCAAGGTACCATGCTTTAAATGACTTTACATTTGCCCGTTTTTATGTAGCGAATGCATTGAAATTTTATGTTATGCTGTGGTTATTGCTGTAGGGTAAGGTCATAAATAATGAATGCCGCTCAGTGCTTAATTTGTAAAGTAGGAGTTCCCCAAACAAAGAGAGGGGGGTGTTCCAAAAACTCAGACAGGGGGAATCACTGAAAAATCCACAGTGTATGCTACATATTAGACTGCATGAGTGCTAGCTGTTACAACAAGACAAACCTAAACAACAGTGTTTTTACAAACACAGCAATATGTATTCATCAGAGTATTCTTTTCACTTAAAATCAGTAGGATGAGATGCACGGAAACAGCTGTTAACTGTTTGTAGCATATGCCGCAAGAACAAGCAGGCTAAAGGACAGATGTCTATGTGTAGCTCCATCCTGTTTCAGCACTACAGACAGGGCCGCACCAACTATCCACCTTTAATTTAGCTGCATTTCACCATCTAACAGCAAAAACACCCTCTGGCTTGCGGGGCTTTCAGTAATCATACACCAAAAATAAGTAGCCAACGAAAAACATTAAATCACATAACAGCATACATTGCATTAATTTTATTATCGCCACCCTCCAAATCAATGATCTGCGGAAACCTATTGCTGCCACTCTAGAATAAAAAAATACAGATCAGTTTCAGATGAAAAGTCACATACAGTATAAATGATCACGTTATAACGTGATCATTTATACTGTATGTGACTTACTGCATGTCAGGAGGAATAGACAGTGTAAATGGTATTTTGATGATTATATTGAGTCTGCACCACGTTTTACTGCAGTTTAAAAGTCTCTCCCAGTCACAGAGATGAGGAAATACAAAGAAGTCTGTTTTGCTCCAACTTCCCTGCTTCACACAGCAAGGAGGACCAGGAGCTCCTACACCTGTGCGTGTGTAGGAGCCATTTAGCATATTTATTTTGTATTATTATATAGATTAGTTTGATGAATAAAGAGTATCTTGACCACTAGGTGGTAGTAATACCCTGTAGTCTATGAAAGGTTCCATAGTTTTTGATGTACAATAGCGTGACTTCAGCCTCGCCGAGCTGCAGCGTGTTTCATGCATGGATGTATGGTTTTATGCTTTTGGTCTTCACACATACAGCGTGGTTGCAACGTCGCTGCTGCGTCACTGCCCACAGATATTAGTGCTGTATTTTCATATTTATAAGCACAAATTCCTCTCATTTATGAAGTCGTACAAGCTCCTGCACAGGGTCCTGTAAATGTTTCAAAATCAAATGCCTTGTATCAGCAACTAATGGGATTCTGTCCACAGAGGGCTGTCAGAGGGCTTTTGTTTTGAAAGGGAGGAGTAAAACAGACGTCTTTGTATTTCCTCATCTCCGTGACAGAGAGAGACCTTTAAACTGCAGTAAATGTGGTGTCGAGTCAATATAATCATCAAAACCATCTTCACTGTCTTTTCCTGCTGACATAATGTATAAATTATCACGTTATAACGTGAAACTTTTCACGTTATAATGTGAAACTGATCCGTATTTTTTATTCTAGAGTGGCAGCAATATGCTGTCGTAATAATCAGCACAGACGCAGCAGAGAATAACAATAAAAATTCCTTTCTACCTTCATGCTTATTTGTCCAAAACAACCCATAAAACATCCACAGAGCCCTGCTTGTGTCTTTACTCCTTGTGTCCCGGGCAATTCTATGTCGTTTTGCAATATATGACCTCACCAAGGTCTCCACACTGTTGATCCGGCAAATTACTTTGGCCTGCTTAGGGTCTGACTACTTGAGGAAATTCAACACATGTTATTGTCTTTTTGCCATTTTACCAGTTTCCTCCTCCCAGATGAGAGCAGGCTATCTTAATTCAAACTGCAGTTTCAAATCATATCAGATCATGTGACATGCACGCTGCATGACCCAAAAAGTCTCTGTCTTTCTGTCTCTTTTAAAATTAATTTAAAATGCATCTAAGATAGGCAAACAAGGGATTTTTGCATTACATCAATGGGAAATAAAGACTAACAAGCCAGCTAACATTAAATATTGGACAAAAATGTATTTTCAAAGTGACACAGGAGGTGCCAGATCCAATTTAATAGGTTCCTGTCTCAACATGGGAGGTGCTGGATTCTGTCCTGTCAATGCAAAGTGACGCTCACTTTGCCTCATCAGAAAATAAATGATCTTCGCCCATTTGTTGAAAATAATTGATCTGGATCAAAATGATCCGGATTTGGGAATCCAGTGTTTTGCTATCCAGGATCCGTTTTACTTTTGTACCAGTTTTTCAAAGCAAAACTGGATCGGACCCTGATCCAGACGCAAACTTTTCAAGATGACCAAATTTGGATTACTAGTGCTCTAATTGGGACTTCATTTTATAAAGTAAGCTACTGCCTGTGTAAAGAGCAGAAAGAATAGCCAGCATGGAGTTAAGTGTTTTATGTGAAGAGACAGATAACAGCATGGGGGATGCAATTGTTAGAAACTGCTATATAAAGTTATAAAGCTATATAAAATTGTAAAGTTATAAATAAAAGATAAAATTAAAGTAATGATTGTATCGCAAAGATTTTCATTTCAATTAATGCCTGTTAAGTGACTACCTGTCACTGAATAGGTAAAAATGGTAACTGAGCTTATAGGCCTCTGCTTGAAACCCTTGCAGTATTAGGAACTAGATGTCTGATGTCTTGTTACATAGTACATCAAAATTACTACATCAGTAGTTCTGAAGGGAAAAAAAGACCCAACTGAGAGGTTTGACATTATTGGTAAAAACGTTATTACACATCAGTCAGAGCTTTTCATTTTATAACTGGTCAAGTTATGACTTTTTGTTGTTTTTATTACACTTTCAATCAGGTCAAGAGAATATTTTATTACATTTTCAGGCAGTAATTAAATTTTTGGGTGCTACAAGCTTGGCATCAGGTCCCTGCACTACAGTTTAAAGCAAATAAAATTAAAGACTTTCAAAGAAATTTTAATGCCACTTGGAATAAGATTTTTACAGTTACCAGTAACCAGTTTTACAGTAACCAAAACTGTCCTGGTTTCAGCCAGTAAATGGCCCATTTTCATTGAATTTGCACTTCCCCTTGTCAGCCAGTGACAGTTAACAAGAAGACAGTGGATCCTCTCATCCGAGTGTCCTGGCCAAAAACAAAATACGACTGTTGTTTCCCCAACTGTGATCTGTGTCACATTAATACAAGAGACATTCAGCAAAAATGTATTATTTTTAAAAACATGTTGAGATTTTATAACATAACTAGGGCTGCGGCTATCTATTTTAGTAATCAAGAATACTATAGATGAATCCATTGATTAACAGAGCAATCAGAAAAGAAATAAGCCCATTGTACCACAGTAATAATCATCATTACTGCATCAAAGAGGCTTTGATGCAGTTCATTTGATTAAATGATTTTCAGTTTCACTCCTAAATACAACATATGAAAAAAACAAAACAAAAAAAAAAATCCCACATACCATGTCTTAGCATTTTTAAGACTTTTCCAGGATTTAAGACTTTTAAATGCTATTTGAGGACTCTTGTTTTAGATTAGTGACTACAGTGCCTTTTAAGACTTTTAATGGATCCGCAGGAACATTGCATACGCAAAAGAGATTATTTGTGGCTAGGTTTGTCTCAAATAAAATACCAATTTTACACATATGGCTCTTTATTATTTGCAAAGGCTGTAAACTTTCCATGTCAGGCTGTTTTCCATACAAATCTAGAAATACCAAAGTTATTGAAGACAAAAAAAAAACTAAATATGCTGTGGACATTTATTGTCCTCTAAGGAGAATTTTGTCAACCCCCTCCGTTACCTGTTATGCAAAACTAACATGTAATAGGCAGATTGTCATGACATTTGACATATGTCTAAGAAACCCCTTTGAATCCACAATGTTTTCCGCCATTATTGGAATAATAGCTAAATAAGCAGTATGTGGTATATGGTTTTATTTTAATGGCCATTACAGCCTCTCGGAGCCATTTTAGACTTTAGATTGTATTGTTGAGGCAGCCAGTAACAGGTCTGCATCATCAACAACAGAGTAGGCAGTTCGGGCAGTTAAATTGTTAATATAGTGTGTATAGGGCTGTCTGTATTTAATTTATTGCTAAAAGGTCCTCTCTCTCGCCCAGTGCCATACGCAGGTGTTAAATTCTCTGTGTGTGTGTGTGTGTGTGTGTGTGTGTGTGTGTGTGTGTTACAGGGTTGGGGGGTGTGCAGCTGCTCTGCCCTCCAGCAACACAGCATGCTGCTTGTACCACGATCACATACTGAAGCTGTAGGAAAACATAATTTCTGTAACCTTGTCCAATGCCCCTGAAAATCTGGACAGTCACACTCAATTCTCACTTAACAGCCAGTGTTTTGTTCCATTATCAGCCATTCATGCAGTAGGACTGAGAGTTAAATAAGATGTGTCTCTGTGGTTATGGTAAAATGTTGACTTGTGTCAAATGTCATTGTGTATTCTACAATGGACTCTTTCATCCATTCAAACACATTTTCCACAAAGACTTTGACAGAAATGGAGAGAAAGTCTGTCAAAAGGTTCTCAGGACAATCTGCAAATGCTCAGTTCACTATTCATGTCTCAATATTTTGGACTGAAGAGGCAGGAGACGAAAGGCTACAGTTCTCTTGACTAAATGTGTGCAAGCTGCTTTGCTTATATCTGACAAAAATCAGAATCTGAGACCCCAGCTCAGCTCTGTAGTAACTCCAACAGTTCATACTCACCAGGTTTGCAATCATGGTCCAAAACTGACAGTTTGATCAGAGTCAATCAGTGTCTCCAATAATCTGAACCCTCTCGGTTTTATTTTTGGACTTTGCTGGCTCCTCATGTTGTCTTGTTTTTGCAGCTAACGCCTGACCGTCATTTTGTGCTGGACTGCCACCCCACCTACAGCAACATTGTGGTTGGAGCAGGATTTTCAGGTACATCACAATGCAACACAAATATCTACAACCAAATGAAAGAAATTCTCTGTAAAGGAACATCTATGATGAGGAATGTGTTAATGTTAGTATCCATTATCCCACCTTTTACATATAACACCACATTACTGCCGTTGATACACATTTCGGGTAAGTAGACATGTCAAGCGTCTCTTTGTCAGCATTGAATTTAAGGCTCCTATTAGCAGAAGCTGTAGCCTGGTAACAGCTGAACCCAGCAGCCTTACAGCTGTGAGAATTTATTTAGAACAACTATGAAGAGGCTGCATCAGAACTGTACAGTTATATAAACCAGATTGAGGGTCTACAGCCATGCTAAAAGCTCTGTGAGGCTGTCTTAGGCACAGTGGTGCTTTGCTCTAAATGCAATGCTCACTTTGCCAATGTTAACATGCTAGAGTCATGTTACCATGTAGTAAGTGAGCATGTTAACATTTGCTAATCAGCATGAAGTACAGCTGAGACAAATGACATTTTCTAGGAATTTGGTCATAATGTATATGGAGCCCTGGAACTGCCATGCCAGGACAAAAAAAGTCAGTATCAGGTAATATCATTGTCAAAGTTTCTTGTTATAACACTTCACTATATAACAAGAAGCTTTTTAGTTATAATAAGACACGCTTCTTGTCATGAAAAAATATATTTCAGGTTTTTACAAAATACTTTCATGCTTGCTCTAAAACAAGATCCTTTTTTGTTTTAAAAATATACCTATTTATCATGTTATAACCTGAAATGTTTCATGTATTAATGTCATGTGATATTATGAAACCTTTCTCGTTATTACAAGATCATGCCTTGTTATAACAATATATATATTTAACTTGTCAAGTGTTTCATTTTATAATGTGATCCCTTATCATGTAATAATATAAAGACAAGTTTGTTGTTGTTACATGAAAAAATAATATAGCAAGGTCTTGTAGAAATGTGAAAAACATATTTTTATAAAACGAAACTTTTCGTGTTATTAGCGGCCGATCACACCGAGATGCATCGCTATTCCCCATGGTACAGCACACCTGTCAGACACTCCTCTCTTGTTGCTGCGCGATGCGTTTTTCTGGCGGTTTATGGGCACGCATAAAAGTTTAAATTTTAACTTTTCAGCTCAAGGCGCTGAGTCACACCGCTCTTCAATGTCACTTTTGGCCATGCATATGCAGCCCTGGTCCATAGGCACTACCAGCTGTTTTTCCAGATGCGCTTCCAATGCATTTTTGGAGCAATCGTGCCTGGCACAATGTGTCTCACTGATGGGGTTTTTTTGTTTGTTTTTATCTAGCCTGGCAGTTCTACTCTTCGTATACTGTACAAATCATCTGTCTCTGTAATTTATCCTCTGAGTACCGTGAATGTTTTTATAGCAATCTATCCAAGTAGCTGTAAAGGTATTTCAGTCGGATGCATAGTGTTGGGCTCATCTGAGCGTCACAGAAATGAGAAAAACACAAGGATTTTTGTGTTCTGCTATTTATTTATTTATTTATTTATTTACTATTGACACATAAACTGTGTATCACATGCATTTATACTCTCGTAGAAGACACAACAACAACAAAGATGGCATCTGTGTTTTTGAGCCAGTGGAGTCAACTAGAAATAATCGGTGTCGAAATGAAAATGTCATCAGCTCAACAAGTCAAAGAGCAGAAAGTAGTGTATCTGGCACCTTGTGTACCAGATGTGCACCGATGAGTGCCAGCACAAAAACAGCAGCAGCAGCAGCCAAATGAATCAGCATCACTTGTTCCCTCCTCACCCGGGAAGAGCACCAAGCCAAGTGGCCCAGTGCTCCACAGGAAAGTGTGTGATGAGCTGTGTGTTTGTGTGTGTGTGTGTGTGTGTGTGTGTGTGTGCACGCGCGTGCATGCGTGCGTGTGCGCGCGCGCGCGCTTGCCTGCCAAATCTTTCTTCAGCCTTGATTCTATTGTTGCTTGATACTAGTTTTGAAGGGAAAAAAAGGAACCATAATGATGACAAATCAGAAAGTGTGTACATGACATAATCTTGAAATAAACATCAACTCAACTCACTAATGGAGAACAGGTATTACATGAACCTCTGTCATTCTGTTTCACAGGGAAGACAAGACAGGCCTTTTGTTAACAAAGTGAAATTAGCTTAATGTTTCAGAATTCACTTCAACAACTGAGAGTTAGCCAGTTGCCAGTTGCAAGTTGATTTTTAGGTACTTCTGTCTAAATGGTTATATGAATGGTAAGAGAGGAGTCGCAGTGATCCAGGACTATGTTAACTGAAATTTCTGAGCCTTTGTAATGTCAAAAAATATAAACTGATAGTGCAGCTTGAAGAAAAGGTTTAATACATTTTCTTGTCTTTCCTGTTACAGTTATTTGCATTACTTACTTGTTTGGTGGATAATCATGTTCTTCAGTTTTGGTACTACAGTTTGCATGACTT
Organism: Plectropomus leopardus; assembly: GCF_008729295.1. NCBI lineage: Eukaryota > Metazoa > Chordata > Actinopteri > Perciformes > Serranidae > Plectropomus > Plectropomus leopardus. The sequence goes on from NC_056467.1 coordinate 35,485,294, forward strand.
TGAGGATTCTTTGAAAATCCTGGGCAAAGGTATAGCAAGTAGCATGGCAAGGAAATTTCCTGCAAATCCCCCCAAAAATTGTATGTGACAAAAAACGGATCTAACAATTAACTTAAAAAAGAGAGAGAGAGAGAATCATAAGAAATTATCAAATAACTAAGGTAAGGTAAGATAAGGTAGATTTATTGGTTTTTAACAAAGTTTAAAAAATGAAATTTCATTTATCCTTGATCATGCTACATCTTTGAGTTGATTAGAATCAGCAGCTACTATGAAGATTCCATCCGTTACCTGGTGATGTTGCTGCTGATGGCATCGTTCAATTCCTGCAGTGCATTTTTTGAACTTGCATCAGAGTCCTTAATGCTCTCAACAATGTCTGCCCATCCAGTGCAACAGCTTGATCCGGGATGTTAGGGGTTAATCATGACTCTGTGAAGATGTGCACAGAGCAGTCCCAGATCCCCCGCTGCTGAGTGAGCCAAAATCCCATCTCATCAACTTCACTCTGCACTCTGTCCGAGCCCCAAACAACTTCTCCCGATGCTGACAAGAGCTACTCGATCATAGAAAAGTATCAAGGAAATAGAAAAATATAGCAAAAACCTAGCAAGGATTTGTGGAGTTACCGGCTGCTGCATCTGCATGCGCTGCCGTCGCCATAGCAAAGCAAGGGGAAAATATCAAGAACTCTATATTTATGATTTAAAATGAGGCTACAGAAAGAAATAAATTTATTATAATTATTTTTTTATTTTAGAACTTTTTCAAGTCATTTCCTGTTTTTGTTCCTTTTCTTTTCTTTTTTTGTTCTTGTTGCTAATCTCTCGTAATTTACTTTTAACTTTTTATTCATTGCTTGCAAAATTTTGGTCCTATCTTGTTAAGTTGCTCAATGCCTTCTTTCCATGTTTTTGGAGAAATCAAGCAAAGTTTCAAAGGGTTAACAAGAAATAAAATGTTTGCATGGCTCCCGTGAATTAGCTTTGGACTACAATGTGAATCCAAGGACTGGGCATCGCCACTAATTTCTTAAATCGGTTCAATTTGATTAACAAGGTCCCAATTTGATTAGATTTTTTCCTTGCAAATTGCAAACAGTAAGTTGTCGACAACTCGAATGATCTTCACTTGTCACCGTCTTCACCCCAGCCTGTCAGTGCCGATGTTCCGTGTTTGTGTGTTTGGGTGAATGCATGGAGCAGGAGGAGAAGCTGCAGCATGATCATAAGTTACACCAAAAAGATAGAAAGTAAGCTAACAGTTATAGGTAAAATAACTTGTAATGTCAGATCTTATCAACACTACGGTCTTAGTGCCAGGCCCTTTACAGGGTTAAAGTTTCACACATCCCTTGGAAAGGGCATATATTAAAAGATCAACCTCTGATTTTATGAATCAGTATCTGATTATTTAAAGACAACATGATGATTCTCGGGCAAGATCTGCAGATATTAGGGGTTTCTTTTATTCCATGATTTCTATGTGTATTTATGGGCATTTATTGAATTGGTAATTGGATATCCTCAGAAATCCTCAAGAACAGCGAAAGTCACCCTTAACTGAAAATATGCATATCATGTCTTTGTGCTCAAATTTGACTGAGTTATGACTCAGAGGAGTCCAGTTATTGACAAATTATGGCAATGGGTTTTTTTAAGTAAACCTCCATGTGTCAAAGCTACTGCTGCAACTCCAACCGCTGATCATGGTAGTGAGCCAATGACATGAAAATGAGATTTAAGTTCCATTATGAGTCCAAAACAGAGATATTCCCAAGACATGATGAGCTTAGCTTTGCACAAAGACCAGAGACATGAAACTCCAAAATGCACAATCCAACATCTATAAAACTTTGCATTCTGCATCCTTTCCTTTTTGTGAGGTCTCCGCGCCGGCAGTAGCCTTGGCATTTATACGTTAATGCCATTCTTGTGAATGTGATATCTCAAGAATACCTTGAGGAAATTTGGCACAAATGTCCACTTGGACTCAGTGATGAATGGTTTAGATTTTGGCTGTCATAGGTCAAGGGTCAAAATCACTGTGACCTTGTCAGTCTCATTCTTGTAAATGAAATATCTCAAATCACTTGAATGATTTTTTTTCTACTTTTAAATTTGGCACAAACGTCCACTTGGACTCAGCAATGAACTGATTTGAATTTGGTGGTAGAAGGTCAAAGTTTTAAGGTTCTTTTGTGACCTCATAAAAGAAGGTTTTAGCCTTAAGTCTGGAATTGATATGCTATTTATCACATTTCACACAAATATATATAAAGGATGATGTGCTGACAAACTGTAAACTGTAACTGCAGCTGGACTGGTTTGCTTAGGAAAACAACTGCAAGGTGGTAATTCTCATTCAAAATGTCTGCAAACAAAGATAAATCCAGGCACTGAGGCTATGACCAACAACTGCTGGATGCAGTGACTGAGTGCCTCGTCTCAAAGTTCCCAGTTAGGTTTGGGTTCTGACTGGATCTGAACTTAGCTGACTCATAAAAGTATACACACCTAAAATTAAAAAGCTGTAAAGTCACCAAAAGACATATTGTCTGACTTTTACAGAGCAAGGCTAACTTGTTTTTGCTAAGCTAGACTAAAAATATCCCTGACCTCTGCACTAACTGCACACACATGAAACTGATATTATCCTCTAATCAAACTCAGGGTATGAAGCCAATGTCAGGCTGTTCCTTCAACAGTATAAGCTTACAGTACTACCAACCTTTTATGGAACATAGAAAAAGTTTTTTTCCTTTGTAATTTGCATGTTTGGGAGGCCCCTGGTGGCCACTGGACCCTAAGCAGCCACCACATCCCAAGACATGATGAGCTTAGCTTTGCACAAAGACCAGAGGCACTGCAGAAACTGCAAAATGCACCATCCAAGATCTCCAAAACTTTGCAGTGTGCCACCGGCCATTCCTCAGCCAAACAGGGGACAGAACTAGTTGTGGTGTCCAGCATCTTTAGTATCTTTTAGGGCCAATTTCTCCTAGTTTCAAAATAATGTTTCAGTGTTCTCCTTTTTTCTATTTTTTCAAAAATCAGCCGCCATCAAGTTTTCAGTGTTGATAAAAGTCAAATCAAGACATCACCACCAAATATTGTATTAACTGAATTTCAGGACAGGTTTAAAGCTGCTTTTTTCCGATATTGCCAACAAGAAAAACGGTGCATGAAGATAACTTCATGTGTTCACAGTGTTCAGAGCTGAAAGATACTAAGTGGATACTAAGGGGCTGTTTACACAGTAACGGTTCTTGCATGACATGTTGAAGCTTTGTTGTGGTTTGGCCTTTTGTTCACATGAAAATGGTATTGTAGGGGCCTGAAAAAACAAACTTTTGAAAATGGATTCCAAAGTGTAATCATTTGAAAATGCAACCCCTTTTGTCCCTGTGTAAACTGGCAATGCACAGATCCTGGCTGCATTTCGCGCATGCCCATGGTGTTTTTCTATGGTGTGTCATTACAAAGTTACACCACCAACTACTGGCCTGAAATGCATACTACAGCCTTTTCAGTTGTTTTTGCTGATCCATGTACAAAAAGATTTTTCTCATAATGTCATTATATGAATGCAGATATTCTTTTACGCAAAGGAAAGACTTCCCTTTATAGTAGGGCCGTATTTGTCTAAAGTCTGATCTTAAACTTTTAATGAGATGTTCTTGTTCACTGTAAGAGGTGAAAGCACCAGTGCTTTGGGTCCACACTCATGTTCTTGTCTAATTAACATTGTGGAAGCACCCAGAAGGCCAGTACGGCTCCACCTCTCCTCTCCTACAGTTCCTTCCATTGTCTCTTGGCACTTTTCCATCTCTTCATGCAGTCATGTCCTTTACCTAATTAATATAATTAATATAATTAATATCCTGTTCATAGTCCTCTGCTGTCAGAGCAGCCTGCTGGATAAAAGGGACTAAAAGTCTAAGGACCCACAATACAAAAATGTTGGTCAAATGAACTACATACTAATGATTTAGCTTTTCTTACAGCCTTACCAGTTTCAAAGCTAAAAACATTTTGAGCAGCTGCTTTCGTATCAAGTGCAACACTGAGAAAAGTGAGGCCATCTTCAGTTGAGGGTGCAGCAGCACTGCACACAGAGTGGTGAAGTAATGAGTCCTAAAACACAGAAGTCCGTTTTTGATCTTCCAGTTCTCTCGTCTTACAGTCTATGGGTTTTTTGAATGGGGTTTTGGTAAAATGCCTTAAATAAAGTGTATGGTTAACACAGGCTAAAGATATTCAGACTTTTTGCTCTGCAACATTAAATACGTCCGTATAAACCTGATTTTTGAACTTTTAAGGTTTTACTCGTCTGCTGAAGTGGCTAAATTGGACTACAGTGTTTGTCGGGGACGTTAGATGTCATCACAGAGGACACAGAAATTCATTAAACCCACTTGTCCGCCTTTAGAGCTTTACAGAGTCGCACTCGAACTTGTAGATTTATCTATTTATAATATTTTTTGATTGTGTTTTAAGTCATGCGACCGTGATGTAGTTTGTGTAAAGCCTAGCAATAGCTTTTTGCATCTGGCAATTTCATTTATGCTTCAAAACACACAAAAGTGGTATTCATCTGTGAAGAATATCATGCTGAACAAAATGTGTAAGTCTCATAAACTTGTGTTCATCAGAGAGCTTATTTTTTGGCGATAATCGAAAATCCCATTCAAAAATCCCATAAGGTTTTTGACGTAGGAACCAGTGCAATGCTAACCTCCTGGTTGGCCTACAAAAAATACATCATCCTTTCACCAGTTGCTGCTATTTCTGCAAGGATATTGTGCTGTTGGGCTTTGCCCAACCCTGCTTGTGAATATGGTATGAAAGATGGGTGAGGTGTGAAAAACCCCTTTCACTTTTGAAAATCCGAAAAGGGGGAAGCAAAGAAAGAGTAAAGGGAGCATGATCATGCTCAGAAAATGTAATGGTAACTTTTTCCAAGACAACATGCTAGGGGATCATCAATATCTTAATGCATCATGCTTTGTGAATTTCATGGTAATGACCAGATGTTTTCAAGATAATCCTGTTGAGTCTCACAGGGTTTCCCCCTAAAAATTATCAGAGGTGGTATAACAGACAGATTCTGACACACCTTAGAACATGATCAATTCTATGAGGAGATAAACTAATAAATAGTCAATAATATGCTAAAAGTAGCACCTCTGCTATTTCCCCTGAATGTAAATTTCATAAAAGTGTAGCAATATGTTCAGTGGTGACCTACCTCTGCAATAACCTACTGTGGTAAGCCGTTATGGCATGTTCACTTCACATGTGGGATAGTTACGCCTCTGCTCTGGCAATAGCCATAGCCAAAGGAATTATGTTTTTACCTTGACTGTCTGTATATGTCTGTATATGAATACTGTCTGTCGTTGTTTCTTAAGTAGCAATGATGTGTGGAAGATGAAGAAACCTCCGCGGACACTGACTTGGTTGCATAATAATCAATTTATTACAACAAAGTTCAGCATCCACCAGGCCCCATGGTCTGCCTGGGAGAGGATTCATGACCAATACGAATCTCTCTATCTTACAGCTCATGCAAGTCTCTTATATAGGTACAGGCATCAATACATTTGTCAGTAAACAACTTCTCACCTGCTGTGATCAATCACAAGACCCCACAAATATCTCCTTATTTGGAAGGAGCCTCATTCCATGTTACTTTTAACCTGGGGCTGGTATTTTGTACGTGTGGCTTCAAGGTCTAACCGTCCCTAGACCTTTGACCTCATTGCCCAACCAAAATAGGAACCTAAAGAAACAAAGCATAATACACCACAATATCCATCCCATCCTTGTGGACACAATATCTCAGGAACATCTTAAGGGGATTTTTTTCAAATTTGGCACAAATGTCCACTTGGACTCAATGATGAACTGATTAAATTTAGGTAGTCAAAGGTAAAGGTCACTCTCTTATTCTCATGAATGCGATATCTTAAGAACACCTTTGAATCATCATGTGCTGATTGCAGAGGTCTTCTGTGCTGCCAGGGGGAAGGTGTGTGTAAAACATCCATGTTTCAGACATGGATGAAAACTGCAACTGCAACTTGACTGGTTTGTGGAGACACGTAATGGCAAGGTGGTAATTCTAGTTGTTGATGTCCTCATGAACAGTGAGTTTGTTGTTGTGACCTGTCTTAAAGACACTCTATCAGTCTTGTGCAATGCAATGTCAATGTCATGCAATGTGTTCTAGGTTCAACTTCTCAGCTGATTCATTCTCTAAGCAAAATATAAGAAATCCACTCAGGCCACATTTAGATGAAAACGGCCCTACTAACAGAAAACTCTTTCCTTTCCGTTTAAAAAAAATCGGTGTTCAAATGATAACATTGTGAAAACAATCCTTTTTTTACATGGTTCCCCAAAAACGCTGGAGTATGCATGCCAGGCCAGTAGTTGGCGGCGTAAATTTGTAACACGAGGAACACCATGCACCTGCGCATAAAAGCATTCTTCTACAGAGCAGTGAGTATAAACAAACAAGAAGACAATGATGAAAGCATGTTCGAGATCGTAGTCATTATAATCATTGGAGTCAGCAGTACAAACACAACTCAGTAGTCTGCCATTGTTGTTATTGCTGTCCTCCTACTCACGCATGGCTCTTTGTTTGAAACATAGATGAAGAATAGATAGATGGAAACAAACTAACAGCTCTCCAATTCATAGACTGCAATGATTTCCAAGTTAATTATTATCTTAACTCTTTGTGCTCATTCTCCAGCAGCAGTAATATGAGCCATATTGGAGAAGTTCACAGGGCTTCTCCCTAATACAGAAAAAAATGTGTTGCCTTCCTCCCCCTCCTTCACTACGTGCATTTGTCATCAAAGCCCGACACAAGTGCTTTAAAGCAAGTACTGGGGGGTTGCCATGGCTACAAAGTCACTCTGTGGGCTTGGCCATCTATTGAGGTTTTCCATTCTCCTTCTCTGGCGAGATGAAAATTCACACGGCCAAACTGTCAGAGCCAAGCTTTTATGACTTCAAAGCCCAGCGAATCCACGGGAGCTCTGAGACCTTTGTCAGATGGTGATGTGCTGCATTCCTCAAACCCTGTTGACATTCACAATTTGCCTCTCAGACCTTAGCAACAAGGACAATCAGACTGCTGCATTTTGAAAACAGACACTCCTGTCTCACTCCTGGGCTGGAGCGCACAGAGCCATTACGCAGAGAAAGGACAGATCTCCCATAATTTAGCATTTGGTCCCAGTTCATTAAAGTGAATAGATGCTCAGTGACAGGCATCGCAACAGCTTTCTTCTTCTCTTATGCGTTCACTCATGTGGGGCTCGAACCCACCTCCTGAGTCAGAGAGACCCAGAGATGCCAGCTATTTATAGGCTAACTACAAGGTGCAAGGGCACGCATTTGCTCACATTAGGACGCTGATTCATCTGACATGATTTAATGATCTACTGGCGAACTTTGCTCACTGTGATGTCTTCTCTTCTCCAGGTCATGGCTTCAAGTTTGGACCAATCATTGGCAAGCTCCTGAGTGAACTCAGCCTGGGAGAAGTGCCCTCCTATGACCTCTCACCTTTCCGAATCAGACGCTTCCAGGCAATGACCAAATCAGCTTTATAGAGCTGGGAATATTGAGAGCATCAACAGAGCATCACAGAGTCTTATCTGATTGTCATTGTAATATGATTTGATGCTGTCTTGGTAATTTAGCCCCACCTTGTTAATCACAATTAGACAATAACATATGTTTTGTATGCCACTTTATTTGATGTGATCAGTTTAGTTTCCAATTCCATATGGTGTAATCAGCTGTTGGCACTCAGCCATCATGAAAATAAGTGGGCCCTATGTTACACCCAGCACAAAGCCACAGACAGTGCAGTGTACTTGCTCCCATCTGTGTACCCATGGGTGGGTAGGTCTTAAAATGAAGTGTCGTCAGGATTTGTCAGATTCCTATTTTGAGGCAGCAGAAAGTCAAAATGAAGGAGTATTTTCTGATTTTTTAAAGGGCTCATCATTCAGATAGTAAAATGCACTTACATAGGTGGGTTCAGGTCGGCAGGTGGGTGAAATAATAAATCATTTTAATCATTTTACATGCTTTTCATTCTTCAGTTTTTGCTTATTCAGCTGTGTTCATGCATATGGTATACATTTTGGCAAGACTGTGTATTTTTGTTTAATGTTGGAATTTCCAGCTCAGCTCCCACAATAAGTCTAAAATACACAGTGGAAACAAAATTGCTACATTCATACTGTTAAGTGCAAAAGATGTGGCACTGAAACCCATTCAAACTGCAGTTTTTGATCCCATAGCCATCAAAGCATAAAAAGATGCTGGGTGTCACTGTGGGCTTTTGCCTTGGAATTTGTCATTTTTACTATTTTCCACCTGATAATGTCATTTTTACCATATTTGGCATATGGAGAAAAAAACGTGCTATTTCCATTGAGTGCACTGTCACAATCAATGTTGCTGCCAATCATTGAAATATCCCAGACAGTGATAATCCAAAAAATCTACTTTGCAGTGGCATCATTACAAAAACCTGGCATTTCAGGGGATAAAATTCTGAAAATTAATGAATATTTGCTATTTGTTATTAGGACTGATGTTGGTTAAAGAATAAACTCAATGACAAAAGAAAAATCATATTAATCTAAGTATATATGTATGTTTTATAGGTTGATTTTGAAAAGTGCATGAGTGTGAGCATTTGACACTGCACAAAGAAATTATTATGTTATTCTAATCATCAAATTATTATAATCAATGTTACAGCTAATCAATCATCATCATCTGACATATCCCAGGCTATGACAACCAAATAATAATAATCTACTTTGCATGTAGTCATGCAAAAACATATCAAATGATGACAAAAACCTGGCATTTAAAAGGTTAAAATTCTGAAAATGAATGAGTGGTTGATATTTATCATTAGCACTGATGTTGGTTAGAAAAATAATTAAATAAAAGTGTAAAATAATACTAATTTATAATATTTTTCAAAGCTTGATTTTGAAAAGCCCATTTTGTGCAGAGGGATACAAGTGTGTGTAATAAATAAAGTGGACCCAAAGAGTGGACCCCAAAATTGGTAGGCATATGAAACACCCCAAGACCAATAAAAAAGTCTCTTGGACCCATATGGCAAATCCAACAGGAGGTTGGCCATTTTGATTTGAAGTTCCAATTTTTCACGTTTTTGGCCAATTTCACCATATTTCACCAATTTCACAAATTCTCCTACAGATTTCATCTGATTGACTTCAAAATTAAAACATCTTCTCAGAAGTAGTCGGACATCAAAAGTTATTAAAATTGTGAGTTTCCGTCACACTGTGTGGCCATTATTGGGCAAAACATTTCCATGTCTCGCCATGAACCAGGAAGTAAATGGGAAGTAGTTAAGAACTCTGAGGGATATGGTTCAATCTGCACCAAACGTCACATGCTTGATGACAGTCCCATCCTAAACACATCTCCATGATAACCTTTACTATTTCTTATAGCACCACCTACTGGCAACAGGAAATGGCATGAAAATCATGTTCTTCTTTGATGTATATCTCCTACAGATTTCACCCAATTGACTTCAAATTTGGTCAACGACACCTTAAGACATGCAACATAAAAATTGATTTAAAAAATTTTTTTTTCGTCAATCACAGTGCCACCAACTGGCAAAAGGAAGTAAGCCTCTTAACAGAGCTAAACTTTGATTTACACGATATTTACATGGTTTGATCTACAAATTATATAGACCAAGATGGCATGCATTGTGTGGCCTCCAGCGCATGGCCACAGGAAGTATTTCCCCATATGTAATATCTAATAGAAGGATTGAAACTCTCTGCCTGCTTGTTCCGACTTTCACTGAAATGAAAGATCATGGGACATCAAAAGTTATTCAATATCTTGGTTTTCGTCACACCATATAGGCGTGGCGAGGTCAACTTTGATGTATCGCCATGAAACAGGAAGTTGTTGTAACTCAGCCAGACATTGTCCAATCTGCCCTAAATTTCTCATGCTTGATAAGAGTACAGAGTTGAACACATCTGCACGGCTCACTTGACTTATCGGCATACTGCCACCTACTGGAAACAGGAATTTACATGATTTATATTTTTAGTTGCATCCCCTTACAGGTTGACTACATTCAACTCCAACTTTGTAACAAAAGCTGCTTTAGGACCTTCATGATGCCTCTTTGTGAAGGTCATATATTTTAAATGAACACTATTGCCATGGCAATGCTATTAACTGAGTTTCCCCAAATTTTATGGTTGTGATCAGGTGGCAGCCCTGAACACATCAACATATAAGTTACCCATGAAAGTCAGTGTGCCACCTACTGGCAACAGGAAGTATACCTTGTAACACAATTATCATTTGATTTACATGAAATTTACATGATTTGTTCTCTAAATGATGTTCACCAAGATGACATGGAAATTATGTCCCCTCCACTGCCACCTAGTGGCCACTGGAAATACTACGCCATGTGACATTTCTCACTGCAGGGAGAAAACGCAGTGTGTCAAGTCAAGTCAAGTCAATTTTATTTATAGAGCCCATTATCACAAAACATGGTTTGCCTCAGAGGGCTTTACAGTGTACGACATCCCTCTGCCCGTGGATTATCTAACTTTCACAGAGATAAGTGACTGTGTCAGATGGAGTTCTGTAAGGAACCCCTACATGCGTGGGGCTGTGAGGGTCCGTTCATAACTGCTTGCAGCTTTAATTTGTAGTTGTAATCTGTGGTTAGTGTAAGACTACTTCTGCTGGCATTACTCAACAATATTTTCCTCATCTGCGTGTCAGCATGCCTTTCTCTACATGCCTGGATAGTCCCCGTGCAGCACAGCAAAGCATGGTGGAGATGATCTGAGAGGACACCACAAAAGATAGTGATTAAATTAATTAATTGCAGTAAGTAAGTCCGTAGAAAGACAAAGATAAATCAGATACACGTTTATATGGCATGTAGAGAAAGGGGGTTACGCGTGCACCTTTTCTCCACTGACATGCAGAAAACTTCAAAAACTGCATTAGAACACTCTACCCAAACAAAGAGCACACCCTTGGGAAGCCTTGTATATGGTTTAATAAAAAATAAGGAACAGGGAAAGGCTTGCACAAGACAGGGAGCTGATACTCAGGATGAGGGTGCTGTCTTAGTGCAGGGAGTCTCCAGGCTTCATTGAATCCTGTGTAGCTCTTTTGCTGAAAGAGAGAGGGAGAAAAGGACAGGAGAGAGGGTCAGACATACCTTTGTAGGCCTGAGTGGGAAATGGACTGCATTAAACAAGAGCCTTCTGTGTTTTTATAACCTGCTTCGAAATAGTTCCTCCTGCACCCAGTGCTCCTATTGTAAGTTACCAATAAACAATAACAAGATTACATCATAAAAAATATTTTCAGTGTTTAGAATAATTCCCCTTTAATTTTAGTATGTTTCATTTTTCTAAATGATTTACCCTGTAATGTCATTCAGGTCTTTCACCGTCCCTCCCTTTGCCATCAATGGAAAATCAGCTGAAACATAATAAAGACAAATGGAGTTAACAGAATCCCAAAGCTAAAAACATTCAACCTTAAATTACATTTCTGTTTACAGTAATGTTTTCTTACATTCTGTTTAGATGTCTCAAATATGCATTCTTGATCCATATCAATACTAATATACAGTATCACAAAATAGCACTCTGCTATCAAGTGCCATGTTATCTTTAAGAAAGTTGACATGTAACTCACACTGACCTGTACAATAAATTACACTAGCCTTTTCTCCCCTTTAACTCCTCAATGTTAGATGAAATTATTCAAGAGCAGGACATTTTAAATTAACAGGCTGTTAGTGGCTAACGATATGTGTACAGTATATACAGTAGTGTCCTAATGTTAGCCTACTCTGTTAGCATTTCTGTTATTGCTTCGTCAATCTACAAATTTAGCGGGCTAATAATCCAATTTCATGCTTTAATGCACATGTTAATTTAGCTAAGATATGCTGATATTATAAAAAAAAAACATTCTTTAGTCGTCTTATCCTTTAAAAGCCCATCACAAATGGTCTTCTCTGCTATAATTCCACTGCGCTGCTGGGAACTATTGAGATGCTCCACGTTCCGACATTGCTGTGAAAAAATGGTCCATTGGAGTGAATGGAGATGACGGAGATGAATGGAGATGACTCTCTCTCTCTCTCTCTGGTTCTCAGTGATAGTAATTCCAAGGAACCTGGTCCCCCTCAGAGTGTGTGTCTTTGCCTCCTTCTTTCTAAACTCTTCTTTACTCTGCAATATTGTCGATTTCATCCCAGTATGAACTCTCATCGTTGTTTGTAATACGGCCAATGATGGTGGTGTCATCCGCATATTTAACAATAGAGTTCTCCTGATGTCTGGGAGTGCAGTCATGGGCATACACTGTGAAAAGGAGGGGGCTAAGCACACAGCCCTGGGGGGCTCCGGTGTTAAGCGCTAATGTAGAGGAGGTGAGACATCCTCTGTGGATCTGTTGGTTCTGAAAGCATACTGGTAAGGGTCATACTGGTAAGGGTCCAGGCTGGCAGGTATGTTGTCTCTGATGTGCTGGAGAACCAATTTCTCAAGGGACTTCATCAGGATGGGGCTAAGAGCCACGGGAACAACGATGGCTGTCTTAGGGCAGGAGGGAACAGTCTCTTGTGATAGTGAGATGTTAAAAATGTCAGTTATAACATTAACAAGCTGATCAGCAAAAGTTTTTAGTACTTGTTGTCTGGGCCTGTGGACTTGTTTATATTTGGTCTCAGCAGGAGTTTTCTCACATCTGCTGTGGTCACTGAGAGTGGCCAGTCTCCTGGAGGCAGAGTAGACTTCACAGCTTCGCTTTCTCTGGTCAAAGCAAGCATAGAATGTGTTCAGCTCGTCCGGCAGCATGGCCTCACATGCAATGGGGGCACTCCTGCCTGTCACATTTTGAATCGCCTGCCACATATCTTTAGTGCTGTTGTTGTTGAGGTCTTTCTCCAGTCTCTCCTCTTAGCTTCCTTGATGCCAACTCTCAGTTGTGCTCTGGCGATGCCTCCTTGTCCCCTGACGCAAAAGGCAGCTTTTTTTGCCAAAGAGCCTTCACTTCCCCATTCATCCAGACTTTCTGCTTGGGCTTGATCTCACCATCTTTGTGATCACCATGTCATCAGCGCATTTGCTGATATATGATGTCACAGAAGATGCATATTCTTCAAGATTGATCTTGTTATCTTGAGTGGCAGCATCTTTGAACATTTGCCAATCTGTGCTCAAAACAGTCCTGTAGAGCTGCTGTGGCTTCACTTGTCCACACTTTAACAGTTTTAACTGTTGGTTTGAGCCTTTTTAACAGCTGACAATATGTCAGCAGAAGGAGCAGGAAAATATGATCTGATAGGCCAAAGTTAGGGCGTGGGAGGGCTTTGTAGCTGGTCCAGGATATTTCTTTCTCTGGTGGAGATCTGAACATGCTGGTGGAATTTAGGTAAGACAGATTTGAGGTCTGTTTAATTAAAAATCACCAGCTAGCAGACCCCATCCAGTTGCTTGATGATGTTGCTGCTGATGGCATCATACAATTCCTGCAATGCATTTTTTGAATTTGCATCTGGGGGTATCTATATAGCAACAATAAAAATACTGGTGAATTCTCTGGCCAGATAATATGGGTGACATCTTAGCACCAAAAACTCAACATCTAGTGAGCACAATCCATCCACTTTTACTGGGTTTGAGCACCAAGCATCATTTAGTAAAACACAAAGCCCTCCTCTTACCAGAGTCTTGTGACCGGTCTGCTCTGAATAAAGTCCGCCCATCCAGTGCAACAGCTTGATCCAGGATGTTAGGGGTTAACCATGTCTCTGTGAAGATGTGCGCAGAGCAGACTCTGATCTCCTGTTGCTGTGTGAGCCTCAATCCCATCTCATCCATTTTATTCTCCTGCGACCAGACATTAGTCAGGAGAAGGCTTGGCAGTGGAACAGCTCTCGATCCAAGGCAGGTCAGCCTCGCTCTTATACCGGCTCTCCCCCTTCTCTTCGTCCGGTGCTTTCGGTTTTGTTTCTCCCCTCGGCTTTGACTGGCAGCTCAGTGTATGCTGTTTGAGCAGATCCTCTCTCGTAGGAAAGTTATGCTTCAGCAGAAGGGGCAATGGAGTTGAAAAAATATAGCAAAATATATTAAAAGTAGCAAGAATTTGAGAAGCCACAGGCTGTTGCATCTGCATGCGCCTTGTGAACAGTTTCATGTGGGTACTATTTTCTATGAGCTATATACTATTTTCTATTTTCTCTACTGAACTACACCCACCAACCGTACTGCTAGCTCACCTAGCACTGCTGAGCCTTACAGCTCAGCCAAGGAGGACACTATGACTGTTTACATCTAATGTTGTCGCAAGCCTCTCATCTATGAGAAGATGCATACTTCCCTCTGCGCAGTGATACAGTTGGTGACTGGTAGAAAGAAAAAAGTTCCAGCTAACTGATCCCAGGTATTTACCCAGTGTACACTACTGCTCAGTACCGGACTGCAGCTTGACGCAGACACTACCTGGCTGACACTATGGAGCATTTAGCAAGTAATAAGATGTTTTTCACTGCAGTTGGTGGTCATTTCTCTTTGATTTTAGTGATTCTACCATGGCATTTGTTGGGCTGCAGCCAGCAGTCCAGCCACAGCAAAGAATTTAGGCCGATTTTCAGTCAAAAAAAAAAAAAAGCTCATCTTGATAGCTATACAAATCAGTAAAAATAAATCCAGATACATATGAAAAAGACAGACGATTTGTGGCTGTGATTTAGTTAAAAACATATCAGTCTTATTAATTGTACAGATGGATAATTAATAATTTAATCATAAAGCAAAATAGATATGAGGTAGATACAATTTTGATTGTGTTTTTGTTAACAATACAGTGCTGTTGTTAATTATGATCTACTTTTGTCTATTTCATGTACAGTGACTGTTGTCAGGAGCATTAATTCTCCTGCTGGACAGAATACAGAGGGCTGCTTGGTATGATCTGCTCTGTGTGGCTTGACGCGGTTGCTGTCCGTGTCCAGCAAAAATAGACTTGCCACGTATTTCACGCGGAGCAGAGCAGCAGGCTGACTCGGTGGAATTTAGGGGTCAGTCGTTACATGTAGGCCTAACAGTAGGCCTAAATGACAAGGAGGAAAAGCCAAAAAAACGAAAAGTTTTTTCAGTAGAAGAAATACTGGAGACATAGTCATTTTTTAAATCTCCAGTCAACTTTAGCATTAATTTGATGCAGGGCCCTATGGAAACACCTCTTCTAAATTCTCAATTCCACAACTCCATCCGTGGGTACGTTTCCTATAGGGCCCTGCCATCTGTTGCTGGCTTATGACACTTGGCTGCCAGTGGGCCACTGTTTGGCCCCCCTCAAAAGATGCTTGCCATCGGGCATAACACTTTTTCTGGGGGAAACCCTGAACATCTATGCCTTCATTTCTCCTGATTATCATGTGGTACTGCAGACTTTTCAAAGAGATAATACCTGCACGACTGCATTACCAGCTAGTGGGCCCCAGGGTAAACATTTGCTTTTGGGCTCCTTTTGATCCCTCCACCATCACCACATCCCACCCTTTGCCTCCATCTGTGTATTTCTCATCAAGTACAGTGCAACATGGCAGCATAATCTGCTCACACACCCAGGAACCAACCACTACTAAAGAGGGCAGTTGTTGCTCAGGGGGGTAAAGTGGGTTGTCAACCAATTGGGAAATTGTCAGTTTGATCCCAAGGTCCTCTGAGGTATGTGAGTGCATGTGATTTTTAAACTGAGTAGCAAGTGGCAGCTGGTATGGTACCATGACTCAAAACTCATTCTAGATGTTGGAAAGTGATTGTTAAAAACATGTGACAAAGACCCATTAATATATAGTACTGCATTGTGGAATTAGATGGTTGACTGTTTTATCCTGTTTTAAGATTTTTACTAGATACTCTGCATTTTTTCATGATTTTGAGACCTTCTTTTACATACTTAGTGATTTTGTTGGTCATTCAAATTTGGTCAGGTGTTTAATAACACATCTTTCTGTGATATGACAAACTCAGAACACATTTTAATTATCACTTAACCTGGACTTTAAGACTTAAGGCCAGGTCTGGCAATAATCTATTTATCCTTATTGTTAACAAATATCATGTAATAAGCCAAACTAAAACATTATGTATTCTTTTCAACTTTGGAGGTCAACGGTCAACAGCCAAAAATACTTTTGATCGGATACACATGGTCTGTTGGTCAATTGTGCTGCTCTTCACTTTAGCTGTACTGCATCCCACTCAGGTTTGTTAGGAGCTAGCAAGCTTTCAGCACAGGTCATTAACACGAATAACGTTGTCTCAACCCACCAACATCAGTGTGCAAATATTGTGCTCAACCTCAGGTCTACCTCCCAGCTTGCCCTGGTGAGTAAGCGGCTCTATTATGAGCTGTCATACCCCTTTAGCATTGATAGCTATTGTTATGTTACCACTCTTAGCTCTGTTACCACCACTAGCTGTGTCAGCATGGCTAGAGGTGCTAATAGTATCAGTGCCAGGGGTTTTGCAGTCAAAATGAAGCCACTTACACACCAGTGTGAGACTGGAGGGTGGGCACAATGTTCCAACAGTACTGCCAGGATGGCATTACCAGCTGATCTGCGAATGAGCACTGCTACTAGCAAGCTAACATTCGCTCACATCCGACCCGGATGGTGCACAGTGCAGAGCAGCTGAGAACAGTGGAGACCAGAGGCTAGGCAGTGGGCATGTTTCAACACGATAACATGTTTACCGGCTGTCTGTCAGCAAAGCCAACAGAAAATAAAGTAAAAGTCAAGACATTTACATCATAAACCATTAAGATTTCACCGCCAATAAGCAGATAGTTATTTGACTTACAGCACTAAAGCTCACTGAGGCAATGAAGCACTGGACTTAAGGGAAAGGTCGTTTTGTATGTCATGTCTTTTTTTTCTCTAAAATAACCAGTTAGTTACTGGTTAATGAACCTCGGCCTTTTAAAATTAAAATTAACTGAAACCGACATCACTATTTACAAGTGTTGTCTGTGTGTATCAAAGCCATATCTATCCTTATTCTCTGTGTCATACAGCTCCACTGTTGCTCAAAGAGCTGCCAGCTCTCACGCAATGAGAGTTAGACACATGCGACGGCCCCCTTTCACACGCTCTCACACCACACCCCTTATTTCTCACGCCATCAAATACAAGAAAAAACAAGAAAAAAAGTTGTAGGAACTGGCAAAGAGGGCTGGTCAAGTCACCAACAATATGTTTGGATTTCCTTCAGAGTTCTACAGAATGAGAGTTCTCAAAGCAGATCTGCCTATCAAATCTGCCTGACTAGCAGGGTTGGGAACTGAAACTTGTTTCCAAATTAGGACCGAGTACTTAACACCAAGTACTGGGTATGTGAAAAAAAAAAAAAAAAAAAAATTCCGTAATGCCTGTCGGTTCCTAAACATGACATAAATATGAATTAATGCAAACAAAGGCTATAGGTATATATCTGCAAGGCCGTGGCTCGTTTGGCTACCTTCCTGGACCTTTTCTCATCTGTCAGCAGAACCTTCACACACCAACAACAGAACGAGCTGAAGAGCCAGCATGCATGACCAGCGTGTCACAGCCATACAGCAAACTCTCCTAAACTCACAGGAAAGTCCAGTTTTAAGCAGGCCACACATTCCTGTCCTAACCAAAGTAACTGAGCCCAAGAGATTAATTTTACTCAGAGCTGCCAGCTTAGAACCAAGTAGCCTACTTAACGCCAGGTATCGGTTTCTAAACATGACATAAAAATGAATTAATGCAAACAAGGCTATATATATCTGCAAGGCTGTGGCTTGTTTGGCTACCTTCCTGGACCTTTTCTGATCTGTCAGCAGGACCTGTTACTTCACACATCAACACCACAATGACCTGGAGAGCCAGCGTGCATGACTAGCGTGTCACAGCCATATAGTCTATGGTCACAGCCATACCGCAAACCCTCCTGAATTCATGGGAGATTCCTGTTTCATGCAGCCCTCTCTCAGTGTCCTCCCGGCATCGCATTTCTCCTGTATTACTCCCGATTTAGAGCTCTGGGCCATGTGCGTGGTCTTCATGGGGAACAAGGGGTCAAGTCTGAGCCAATAGGCTATACGAAATTTGAACGCTCCAGAAATTTCACTTTTTGTCCTGTGTTTTACTGAACATCCGACATGCAGCAGCTGGTTAGAGAGTTAATACTAAAAAATGCACAGAAATAGTTTTGTTTTTATGAAACGTGCATGAATACAGACTGCGCCAGGTGTGTGCGCATTTGGATACTAGAGTGACTCAGACCGCACATTGCTGTCCGAACCAAAGTAACTGAGCCCAAGAAATTAATTGACTATGTTCAACCACTGACACAAAAACAGAAGGCACTAATGAAAATAATATGCCTTACACATTTTGCTGATCACACAGCTGATCAATAGATTGCAGCAGACTGACAGCCCAGCACAGTGACTGAGACAGAGACAGGCAGCAGAGTTTTTCCTCACACTGAATAGTTCAGTGATTAGCAAGGAAAGTGACTTCTTCAGATTTCCACAGAAGACTTTGTTTTAGTGTCACTTTCAGTCAGAGTTTAGATGGAATTTGTTATAAACATGATGACGCATCGCTCCATCTCTCATCCAGTTATGCCTTGTTGCCTCTGTTTTTATCAGGGTCGGATTTAGTGATTTGGCAGCCTGGTGCCCCAGTCTATCTGCTTTGCTTTGATTTCACCCGTTCTCTAACTGGGAGTGGTGGTTGGCTGTAGAATAACTTATGCTGTTTTCATACACAACACATCTGGCTGCCCCGGTGTAACATAAAGTAGGCCTATAGTTATTGCGCTTTGGTTAAGGCATAATTCACTTTTAGTTCAGTAAGTGCAGTTTGACATTCACTAATGTCATAATGTTTTTTAATGAATATCTGTGTATGAATCATACGTTTTTATTTGTTGTTGTAACGCTAGAAAGAATAAAGACTTTTTTATCAAAACTTCTTTTACACAAAATAAGCCAGGCTATGCCATGCTTTGTGTAAGGAAAAAAAATGCTGCATGACACATTCGCGCGCACAGCAGCACCACCACCACCACCACCAAAAATCCCCCTTCCAAATCTTATTCCAAACTTTTCTGAAAAGTTGGCAGCCCTGTTTACTTTGTTCAACCACTGACAAAAAACAGAAAGCACTAATGAAAACAATATGCCTACCACATTTTGCTGATCACGCAGCTGATCTTTAGATCACAGCAGACTGACAGCGTGGTTTTCCTCACACCATCTGAACAGTTTAGTGTTTAGCGGGGAAAGTGACTTCTTCAGATTTCTACAGAAGACTTTGGTGTTGTGTCACTTTCAGTCAGACTTTAGACAGAATTCTTTCTAAATATGACGGCGCATTGCTCCATCTGATTTGGAGGCCTGGTGCCCCAGTCTATCTGACTTGCTTTGATTTCACCCATTCTCTAACTGGGAATGATGGTGTGCTGTAGAAATGCTGTTTTCACACACAACATACCTGGCTGCCCCAGTGTGACATAAAGTAGGCTTACAGTTATTGCATGTCAGTCAAGGCATAATTCACTTTTATTTCAATAAGTGCAGTTTTAAATTTACTCTAATGTTTTTTTTTAATTTGCGTCTGTGTGTGAATCATACATTTTTATTTGTTGTAACACTTGAAAGAATAAGTTTTTTTTCATCAAAACTTCTTTTACACAAAATGAGCTAGGCTATGTCATGCTGTGTGTAAGGAAAAAAATGCTGCACGACACATTTGTACGCGAAGCGCCACCACCAAAAAAAACCTTTTTTAACTTCCTTTTCAAATCTCACTCTGAACTTATCTGAAAAGTTTGGAGCCCTGGTTGTTCACTAGAGCATCAAATGTGGATTCATCTGCCACTGAAAATAGTTCCATACCACACCATAAGTGACATTTACATTTACAGTTAAAAATAAACATAGTGTGCCGCTGTTTTAGGAAATGACTGAGCCCTTTTTAAACATGAGACTATAAATTTGTGAGATATACAATATGTCATCAGTAGAAACCAATGGGCTTGGAGCTGAGAGCCACAGACAGAATATGGAAGTCAGAAAGAGCTTTGAAATGGACTGACGCATATTTGCTTTGGGTTTTGAAATGGGATTTCACTAGGTATGAGACCATGAAGCCAGTGCTAAAGATCCAGGCTGTATAAACCTTAAAGCCTCAGACAGAGATAACAGGTACCACGGAGGTGGTTATCAACAGTCACTGTTAACCCAGGTTTACTACCATGGCTCTAATCATGTTCACAAAAGCCTGTCAAAAGACATGCTCAGCATATAATTTGACATGTTCAGCATATAATTTGACGCATCCAGCACGTCATTTGACTCATCTGTCACATTCAGCACATCATTTGATGCATTCATCACATAATTTGACACTAAAAAATGACTGATTAATGCCGCCTACTTGTGCCTATGAGGAATTTTTGAAAAGTACTACAGCAAAAAGCTAAAGCGTTGCTTCAGTTAAGACAAGAGTAAGGAATAATGGCAGAAAATCACTTATTGTGTAAATGCACAACTCAGTATAGGCTACCTATTTATTTGATCACTCTGTTATTTCTAATGTGACAGTCGCACATTCTGTTAGACTTAAACACCCGAAATTAAGCAACAGATGTTGGTATACAGCTACAGTCTGTTAACTGAAACTTTCAACATATTGTCTTGTGTTTCCTCTGCTCTGTGTCTTCTTCAGTCTATCTGAACTGCCTCCTTCTGTTTCAAATTGTGTACCGGTTGTGTACCGTTTCCACCCACCCTCTCTCATTCATTTCCTCCCTTATGGTGTGTCATGTGATGTCATGTGATGTCGGAAGGTCCGAGTTTTAGAGTTGGGAGGTCATTCTTCTAATTTAATTGTGTTCATGTACTTTGAGATTGTAAAGTGGGAACAACATGGCAACTGTAAAGAAGATGAGTTGCATTTTAATGCTAAGAGCGTTTTAACAGGAGGTTGATAGCTGTTTCCAGTTTATTTATATTTTTATATAGTATTTGATTTTACATTATATTTTGATATTTAATCTAAGTATAATCTACATGAACAGAAGTTAACATTAATACCATATATCACTTTATATGATCAAAAATTGAAATTTAATACGTGAATTAGTAAAAAAAAAAATTCGGTAACACTTAAATACACTAAAACATGCATGAACACTTTGAGATATCAGAGTGACATGCAGAATCATGTGCTTTGATATGGATTTCATGCATAAATTAAACCTCAGCTAAAGCATGAAGCATTAAGTACCCAGGACTATTTTAATCCTATCCTTAAGTCTCGTGTACCTTGCAAGTGAGGGAGAGGCCATAATGTACAGAACTATACTATGTCCTGTTAAAATGCGCCTGAGCACAACTAACAATATATAGGCAGAGCTGTAAATATGCACACACTGGAGTGGTTAGATGTGTGAATAACTTAACAGTGTGATGTGGAGAGTTGCTGTGACCTTCTGAGGGCAGAGCTTTAGCTCAGAGGCCTTTTCCAAACACTCCTACACAACCCCAGAGATGAGCCTTGACATGAGGTCAGCCTTTACCAGCCCTCCAGGCTCCCCTTCACCTGTCCTCCTGATCAACACCACGTACTGCAGGACTCTGTATGCACGCTGCTGTTACTAAGTGTCAGCTGAACTGGACCTCTGTACAGCAGACCTCCAGCTGTGCCTCTGAGGCAGCAACCACCCACAGGTCACAGATTAACAGTGATGAACACTTGAAAGTAAGGAGACATCTTAGCCACTGGAGAGGTTGACAGGACAGCAAATTGAAAAAATAGGTGCAATCAGTATGAAACATGAAAGAAGAGAAGATTTAGTTTGCTGTACATGCACGAGGAAGTCAGGATCAGCATGAACCTAAACAAGCAAAACCAGCCATTCTGAAGTCATTAAATACCACCGCTTTGACAGTACTTTTACTGTAAAATCTTTCATATTCACATCATTGCTGCTGGATGGCATCAGTTGAGAATGCAGCTAGACAGAACCAGTTTCAGTGTAATTATATGCCAGTAGATGGCCAAAGGGCACCTGCCGTATCCCCATGATATGCAGACAAACAGTGTCACATGAGAACAGGGCTTGACAGAACCTCACATCCGCATGACACAGGCAGGTAGGCAGTAGACAACAAACCCTGTGCCTCCTTCCCCTAATCCTAATCACCAGTGCCCTTGTTGCCTCATCTTAACCATCTGTGCCATGTGCATGTACTTTTGTTGATGTCCCAAAGTTGGTTGCCATATGCTTCTGTTGTCTAAATATAACCACGTGCAGCATAGAAATAATCCCACCATCAGCTTGTGATGACATCAAGGTGGCAGCATCCTGGAACAATAACGTTCTTGTTGTTATTTGTTTTTTTTTCCTTACCACAGTAACTTCGGACTTGCTTAAAGGTTAAGACTTTGAGACCTGGTTGTGACCTGCTCATATGCAACTTAATCCCATCTTTAGCTTACTGAGACATCAGGTTGTTGAGGAAGAAAGAGCCATCAAGTGTAGATTTACAGAACTCCAATCCCAATAGTTTATAGTTGGACCTGTACTTGTAGAGCATCTTTCCAACACGGATTCATCCCAAGTCGTCACATGTTGCTGCTTTGCAGTGGACTTCTGTGTCTACATATATCACTCCAGGTATCCTTCTTCGTCTGCTGTTGACGATCCGGGATGCCACTATGATGTCACCACAAGCACATGATAAACTGGTATTGATATTTATGTCTGTTATATTGACAGCAGTCATTGCTTGATTCATACCTGCAAGTTGTGTTGAAAATAAATAACAACAATTGGTCGCAAAAAGAGCTATAATGTTAAATGCATCTGTACTCACTACATCTCAGCCTTTCTTACCCTCAGGGAATAAAAAACAAACAAAAAGAAATTGTGGGTTATCTGTATCTCATTGGCCTCGAGAAGCTGGAAATTATCGGTATCAGATGAAATAATCATTATCGTGCATCACTAATTAGGATAAGGGGAAGGAGGCACATGATAAGGTGTAGAGAAAAAAATATCACATTTGGACATGAAGCGAGCACTGGACACGCATAAAAGTCCAGGGTTTGTTGGACCAACCACCAACCCTCCAACCCTCCTGCCTGTCCTGTCGGCGCACTTGCACTCCATATATTACGTTGTTACCAGCAGCGTTTCAACCTGACACCATCCTGTCACATTTCATGTGGATGCGACAGGTTCCATCTGTCCGCTTTATCAACTCACACTAACCGTCCATGTGTCATGCTGCCGCAGCAGGTGACATCCAGCTGTCCACTGATGTGTAATAACACTCTGAACAGTTCTGTCCGGTCGCGGTCTCAGCTGATGCCATCCAGTTGCATAACATGCGGACACAAAAGGTAGCTTTATGGCACTGAGATCTTCCACACTGACAAAGGTGTGTACTGACGGTATTTGATAACTTCGGACTGAGAACAAGCTTGATACTTCAACATGCGGACTGAAGGGGCCAGGGATTTAAAAGTGAGTGACCTGCTCTGCACATTTTGGTTTTGTATCTATATACAGGCAGCTGACCTGTATAGTTACAAAACCAAAATGTGCAGTTGCAGAAATGAAAAACTCTCTGTTTTCAAGTCAAATCCAGCCTGGTAGGCAGCTGGAGCACCAATAGATGTTTTCAGGCCGACTGCTCTGGGCCCATTTCATCATTCAGGGGTCCCAGTCGAAGTGCAGTCCTGCTGCAGGCAGTGATCTCAGGCCTGCAGGTCAGCCTGTTTTCCCATGGCCTCTTACCTCTTTTTGAAAAAGAACCACAGATGACAGTTTAGAGGGGCTGTCAACCGTTTGCTTGACACAAGATTAGAGGCAACGACTGTGAGTCAGCCAAAAACCAAGACGGACTGTCAGCCAAGAAAAAAGGAAACAGCAGCCACATTTGGAAGGGTAATGAGCACGGTTGCAAGGCAGCCAGGAGAAAACATTGAATGCATTGTATGTTTTTACAGCATCTTCTTGTCACTATCTCTCTCTGGGGAGGAGGTATGTCCGCCTTCCCACCATTGCTGCCTCCTTCATTCATCTCAGTCTGTGTTTCTTCACCTCTCCCTCCCTGCCAGCAGAGATGTGCTATGGAAGCTGAAAGGCCAATTTCCATCATTCAGCTCATGAATACTGAATGGCCTCAAGTAGTTTTGATTAAGAAGGTACAAAGGTTGCAGACAGTAATCTACAATATTTCACCACTCAAGGAGGGATTTCTGGGAAAACAGGCTAGAGGAAAAAGAGGAGGATGATGGATTAGAATAATTTATGTTTCATTTTTAAACTAATTCAAACAGAGAGAGGCTGCAGCTGTTTAAGGGAGGGGATTTTTTTTTTCAGTTCATTCCAGACAAAAGTAAATATATATATATATATATATATATATATATATATATATATATATTAACACCTGAGAGAATTGCCTGATTGTCATTTCCCCGTCCCAGGAAGTGCTGAGGCAGCACAGCAACTTCTGACATCTGGAGCCGCTGAGCTGATGCCATATGAGAGGTGAAGGTGAGCAGCCGCCTGCCTGCTGTTTGGGGATGTTTTCTATAGAAGAGCCACAGTGAGGGAGAATTCACTATCACTTACCAGCTCCACAGATGATCTGACCTCGCCTCTGGTTGCTTCCTGCTGGCTTTTGCTTGTCAGTGGGACTACACTACAGGCAGGGAGCCACAGATGAAGAGCAAAACACATTTGACCCGTGAAGAGAAAACTGCAAGAGACCGACCTCCCAACCCTGAAACTTTTTTCCCAAATGTGAAATGTTAGTGGGGAGAATCATGTACTATTGGCTGACAATGAATGCTTAATTAATTCCAAGTTAATGAACTGACATAAAGCTCCAGGTTAACTGCTGGCTCCCACATCATGTCCATGTCATTTCAGTTTGTACAGAATACTCAAACATCCCAGCGTCTCTTTTAAAATATATAAAATAAATCTATTCTTTGTGTGAGTCTCAGTTGCGAATTACATGTCTGTGCGTTTGTGCTGATTTCTAAAGTTACGGTGTTATTAATATCAAAAAAAAAATGAATTGATGCTTTTTTCCACATAGGGACAGGCTGAGAGCAGCTTTTTCTTTTTACAAAGTTGTCAAATATCATCGCTTATGCAGTGGTTTTAACTTAGATCCTAATGCAGAAGGCCCCATTTCACAGCTGTATGATACACCACTGGACGCCATCAAGTGAGAACGCGGCAGGACAGCACCTGGTGCCATAGCATTATACGTGAATGCATCAGTTGATGACGCAGCCGGACAGAAACTGTCACGTTACCGCTGGATGGCAACAGGTTGAAATACTACCAGTAACAGTTTAATATGAGGAACACAAAGGTCCCTGTAAAGCGGGCTGCAGGGGCAAATGATGGATTCAACAAACCCCAGACAATCACCCAGGACGTCAGTCACTTCCTATTGGAATATAATGTTTTTTTTGGAATAGCAGACTTTTGCTTTGAACCATAGACTGCATATAAAGATGGACGACGTGCCCCTACTTATCCCTGCTATGCTGAAGTGAAGCTAAAATATCGCGGATATGGTTGCTGCCATCTCGCGCTGGTGAGGTCATTTGGAGCCGTAGTCTGCGCAGTAGCAATATCCGCAATATCACCCTGTCTGGGTTCATTTTATAAAAGTGACCCACTCACTGTGCATTATCCCTCACGTAATGTCTTATAATGATGTGCTAGTGTGAAAAGTAAATATATTGCACATGCCTGAAGGAAATTTCTTAATCAGTGTAGTTAAACACTTCGTGGTGCAGTTAGAGTGTAAAAAGATGCGCATGTCTGATCAAACAACATGAAGGACTTTGTGTGCTCTCTGAAGTCAGAGGGTGAATGAAAGACAAAATGCAGAGCACATTCCTCACACATATACAAATATTAGATTGAGTATTGATCAGCTAAGAAAGATTACATCTTAGGCCTCATTCTGCTGTCCTTCAAGGACACTTTGAGCACTTAATGAAAGTCTGCACGCACAAGTGCATGCACATGCGCGCATACACACACACAGACAGCAGATGTTTGTGTTATGAAAGCATTGCTTGACTGTGGGTGTTTGAGGATTTTCAGTGAACACATGGCACGGCCTTCAACGGCTGAGAGTCTGTCTGTAGGTAAACACACTCCAGGCTTTAGCATGGTACTGAAAGACTTTACATTGAGTTAAGGTCACTCGTCTCAGAGAAAGATGTGTGAAGATATTGTTTGGTCCTCTATAATATATCACAATATTTCAATCTAATATTTATAATATCTATTCTTTCGGGCGGCACGGTGGCGTCGTGGTTAGCACTGCCTCACAGCAAGAGGGTCCCCGGTTCGAAACCCGGTTGGAACGGGGTTCGGTCCATGGGCGGGGGCCCTTCTGTGCGGAGTTTGCATGTTCTCCCCATGTCTGCGTGTCTGTATGTGTCGGCCCTGCGATAGTCTGGCGACCTGTCCAGGGTGTACCCCGCCTTCCGCCCGATGATAGCTGGGATTGGCTCCAGCCCCTCCGCGACCCTTACAAGGACAAGCGGTTACAGAAAATGACTGACTGACTGACTGTATTCTTTTCTCTTAAAAGTGAACTTTGTAAAATTTAGGGGGATTTGGTGGCATCTAGGGGTGAATTACAGATTTTAACTAGCTAAAACTTCTCTCAGCTAGAATTCGTTCAGTGTTAATTGTTCAGGACATTTTTACCTGGAGCCGAATTATCTGTAGAGGTCTCCTCCTTCCAAAAACAAACAAATGCAGTGATTGAAACTGAAAAAAACACAGATTAATGCAGTTTCAGCTTAAAATTCCATGTTTTTCTGATGCGGTTGGCATGTCACTGCAGTTAGCTAGTCCAACACATGCTAATGTGTGGTCACCTTTTCTCTCTGATGATAGTCATAATTTTCAGATGTTCAGGAGGTTTTCAGCAGAAGCTGATTATCCAGAATTATCCGCTGGGGTCGCTTCCTCTCTAAAATAAATGGACCCGGTGATTTAAACCGCTACAAACAACAACGTTACAAATCAGTGTAACTCCAGCACTGCTCATTGCAGGTGGGCTTCTAATTACGGTGGCCTTTTCTGGCTAATAAGGACATTTTAAGTAAGGCAATTGGCTTGCCACATCCTGTTACCTGTCACAGCCACAGGCCTCCGTACGCATGTTCTGCATCTGCATCTGGCTATGTCTGTCAGACAACACAAGCAGCTCGTGACCCTGTGAGGGGACAGAGGACTGGGGGGATGATCCTGAGGGGGTTCAGTGATGTAATACGGAGAGAGAAGTTTTAGTAGTCTCATGATTTTCGCTTTACCCATGTGGGCTTTGGGTGTCCAGTGTGTCACAGCTTCCAACACTCCAGTGATTGATTTGCTGGACAGACTGTAAGGCTGCTGAAGCACACCTGAGCAGTATCAGGTACAGTTTATCATACACAGCTAATTATGTCTCAAGTCTGATGCAAATGCACAAGATTTAATCTTTAACCATCAGACATACTTAATCACTATTTGACATGAAGTTAAAACCATTTCCATATTAGCACACCTCACAGTTTATGTCCAGTGTTCATCAGAGCGGGAAGTAGTGAATCCTATATGAAGAGGCAGAAATTAAAGGAACAGTGTGTTTAGGGGGATTTAGTGACATCTAGTGGTAATGATTACATATTGCAGCCATCTGAAAACTTCGGACTAGAATTCCTTCAGTGTTCATTGTTGAGATTCTCACAGAGAACTGAATTGTCCACAGAGGTCTTTTCATTTCTAAAACAGACAAACATGGTGATTTGAACTGATAAAAATACTGAATAAAGCAGTTAGCTAGCTAGCTAAAGTGCCAACACCTAAATGAGAATGGCCCTATCTGGAGCCAGTATTCGGCTTGTCTGTGTCTTTAAACATGGCGGTCCATCCAGTAGTTGTTGAGCTAATCCACTCAAAACTACAAATTTGAACTTCACAGT
This sequence comes from Plectropomus leopardus, assembly GCF_008729295.1. Classification (NCBI taxonomy): domain Eukaryota; kingdom Metazoa; phylum Chordata; class Actinopteri; order Perciformes; family Serranidae; genus Plectropomus; species Plectropomus leopardus. The sequence continues at coordinate 35,513,467 of NC_056467.1, forward strand.
GATCACAATTCTTCTATCTGCTATCGTCAGAATCAAGACGAGAAATCCATGTTATGCTAGCATCCCATGAGGGGGGGGGGGGGGGGGGGGGGGGGTAAATGTGCATAAATGTGCGTCTTTGTGCTAGACCCATGTAGTTTTTTGCTGTCATTTGATTTCTAATTCAGACAATCTTGCAAGAATTGCTTGTCAATATGGACTTCATTATGGTTTTCAAATGCAAAATAGTGTAATTGAAATGTGATTCAAAATGTGATTAATCATCAGTAACTATTGATATTTTGCGATTAATCATGATCTAAAATATGTATCCTTTGACAGCCCTTGTAAAAAAACTAAAGCAGTGCTATTTCTTTACAAGCTGATGCCGCTGTTGACATTTCTCAAAGCAGATGAAAAAACCAAACTGAATGCTTCAGAAAACAATGCTGCCCCCCCTTTTGTTTTCACTGCATCTCCAAACTTCCAAACTTAAGAGCATATGAAGTCCGTGTTGAAGTGTAAATGGAGAGGACCTGAAGACACACTGCAGCAAAACACTCCACCTTAGACAAATCCACACTTCAATGCGTTCTAAAACAATCACCATCATTTATTTACAATATATTAAATTGTAATGCAAAATTTATAACAAGTGGTCAATTTGTTCAATAATGAAAATAAACATGAACTATTTTCAAAGCTAGCATCAATCATACACATATTTATATATAAATACTGTGTGCAGTCAGCACATTATGCCTGCTCTTTGTTTGTTTTTTTTTTTTTTTTTGCTTTCTCGGTTGGAGCCACCCTCTTTAATCAGGGTCAATAAGGTCAAAAAACATTTCCACACTTGTGCTGACTGCATAGAGAATAAAAATGAAGACACGAGTCTACAAAAAGCATGTAAAGTAGAATAACACCCAGCTTCAAGCTCTTCTGGACTTTAAATGGCTTTCAAAAAGATCTAAATGCTACAGACATGAGACCGAAGCACGTGATGAAACATTTAAGCAACCAGGATAATGTAGGTTCCTATTATCTTGCTGTTTTGAGGCATCATAGAGTTTACAAAAAAGAGAAAACCTGACAAATAAACAGTCCTCAAAGACTCTAAAGATGATTTCACAGTATTGGTTAGACAGGCTGTAGTGTGTCCAGTTCATTAAATTACAGTTAAAGCACACAATGAAGCATAAGGGGAGAAGGCTGGTGATATTCTGCATATTTCTTCTTATCATCAAAACCCACAAAAACACAACAATCCAAGGAAAGATCAATTCATTTCAGCAGAATCATTGCAATCTGCTGATCTGCCAGTAAGACTCGACTTTGGCGAATTTTGACACGGATTTGCCAACACATTGTCATCCCAGCTCGCCACATGGTGCCACTCTGTCAGTGACCTTCCACTTCTACTTATGGTGTTTTAGGTATCCTTCTGCGTCTGCGTTGACTGTGATGTCAACAAATGCACATGGTGGGATCTTCATCCCACCATGTGCATTTGTCATGGTCCTTATGTTTACAAAACAGTGCAGACCATCACAATGATTAGGATTAGGCAAAAAAGTCATGGATGGTTAGGTTTAGGCAAAAAGAGGTACCGTTCCATCTGGCTGCGTCCTCAAGTGACACTGTCCATGCATGCTGCAAATGGACGCTGCTGGTGCCCTCCAGCCGCCAGTGTATAACAACAACACCACCGGTTCTGTCCGAGCATGTTCTCATCTGACGCTGTTCAGCCACATTACGATTGAACAGAAATGGCTTTTGGCGTCACGCTCATACGCCGAAAGCACTGATAGAGCGGCGCTATTTGACAAGTTTGGAGTGAGAATGGTCTGGATGTGCACCATTGACCAACAGTAAATCCTCCTGACAGTGCTGACCTTTGGGGGGAGCTGTTGTAGCCCATTGGCTGACACTGTAGGTCTGCCACTTTTTCATTCAAAATTTGTTGGACATGGGTAAAAATACAATATTTAATCTATGATCAGTTTAAATGATACATTGTCAGTGTATAAGGCCAACAGGACGTGCTTTGCACTGTCACTCTGACCTATAGAATGTCTTATTACCCTGTTTGTAAACCAGGCTAGGGATTTCGTTGTCGGTGCAATATGGAGAAAAGAGCTTTTGGATTCAACATTATAGAGCACGCGCAGAGTGTCATATTCCACCGGAATGTGGACATGGTGGGATGAAGCAGGTGGATGTTGTTGGCAACAATACAAGATGATGATGTGCACAACGCACAACACGGGCTGAAACGCTAACAAAATGTCCAAAGCTTGCTAAAAACATTACATTTCAGCATGCCAAAGGGTTATTTTGGCACCTGAAGTCTCAAGAGAGGAAAAGTACTAGAACCCTATAAGACCTGAGCTAGCTGGCTTGATTTTTTTTCAAGAACGTGGGATGAAGGCAATAAGCACCAACAAAAGAAATTACCCCAAAATTAGCAAGATATAGTAAAAAAAGTAAAAAGATTACATGATAGAATAAGTCAAATAAATTATTAGATTGGTAAAAAAAAAAGAGAAAAGAAAAAAGAAAAAGACAATGAAAACAAACAAGACTTAGAAAACAGTGCTTTAAAAGTTACAATAATTCTGTAACTTAATTTCAAATATTTCATTATTACAATTATAAATATAGTTTTTTGCCCTAGCCTTTTTCCTTTTTCCCCGTTTTTCCCCTAGACATAACCCTGGGATTTTAATTTAATTAATTTTAACCCCTGATTTTTCTCTAGCTTTGAGAAAAAAAATATTTTGTAAATCTACTAATATCTTGCAATTTGTGGAACATTTCTTACCAAGGTGCACATTGCATTTTTTCCCGTGTTTTTGAAAGAAATTGCGCCAATTTGCACAAAGGTTTAAATACTTGTGACAGGCATTTGAAAGCAGCACAAGAACAATGACGGTCACCCTGGGTTTCAAAGGGTTAACAACTCAATGTCTGTCTGTTTCAGTGTCCCTTCTTCTTACCTTACTTAGCTTGCAGAAATGATCCCACTACAAACAAACAATTTTTGGAATCACCAGGTAAGATCATCATTTTAGATGACAGAGATCAAACCTGGCATTTTATATCTCAATACACTTCAACCTTAACAGTCTTGTCTGGTCAAAGAATGAGAATGTTTGCTGCACGTCAGCACACTGGTGTAAGAATCCCAGTCTTCCCATATCTTGCTGCTGATATCTCATATCTTATTGCTTAAAAGTTCAGTTTTTCGGTTCATCAGCCTGTGAAAACTTAGGTGTGGATTCTTTTGCCTGTTGGTAGTTCATCCCACCACAAAACAGCTACCACAGACATTAATTACAAGGAGGACCATTATGCAACAGAAAGTCAATGCAGAGCGAAGACTTCCTCCTGTGAGAGCAAGACCTACATGCCCTCTGTCTGTATGGATGATAATAAAATCCTGGCTAGCTCAGTCTTGCCACTACAGTGGTTCACAATTAAGGAAATTACTGAACCTTAAAAACATCTATATAGTTGTGAGCCACATTTTAAGATTATTGTCTTCAGTAAGAACCAGTGGGCTTTGGGTTAACAGTTGTTATGGCACCTGAATCAGCTCCATTGCTTTAGAAGACCAAGAGACATGGTTAAAAGCTCCCAAAAACTTACTGAATTGACTTGTGATAGAGGAATATTTTGTTAGCTATTCCCAAAGGTCAAGAAAATACAGAATTCTTTCCATGTGAGATGTTGACAGTATGAAAAATATCAATGAACAACAGATTTCCCCTTAAACATGCTGGCTAAGGATACCATACACATGACTGGTGCCCAAAGTCAAGTACATTCCCTCTGGAAAAGGAAAGCACATCAAATGTGTAACAAAACACAGACTACATGTGAACAACAAGCACACAAGACAAGGCCAAAGTCTCTTCATCGCCAAAGAATTCTGGCAAGTACTTAATCAAATCAAGTTGAATTTAAAGTGAGGCAGGGCATTTTGCAGAGGTAAGCTCAAACCTCATGGAAATTAGCTAAATATAAATTTGCTTGACAGCAGCTCTCTGCAAAACAAATCTATCAAAATCATCTAAAACAAAAGATTCAAATGGAGAGAAAAGCTGTGCCTCTGAGTGATGCAACAAATTTTCCTTGTAAGGAGGAGATCATTTGCTGGAAAAAGGCAGAAAAACTTTTCAGGCAAACAAAGAGTAAGCAGATGATGATGAGAGCCTCCTCGGTGTACAGCGCAGCAGTTCATGAGATGCCACAGCTGCAGAGAAGCCAGTTGTAGAGGAGCCCACTTAAATCAAATGGCACTTTTCCCAAAATGGAAAGAAGAGCGAGAAAGGGGGAAAAAAAAGTCCCGGACTTTTCCAGGACTCAGCGTCAGCTGGCAATAAGAAAAACAGAGCACACACATACTTGAACAAAGGCTTTTTGGCAATACATTGTACTATGGCAATACATATTATTGTGGTGTACTATATGTAAAGAAGAGAGGAAGAGTAACAAAGAGAAAGACAGAAATAATCTATTATCATTGCAATCTCAGGTTATTTGGCGCGATTACAACCATTCAGGGCAGCTTCTCAAGTCAAGCAACAGCTACCTGCATGCAACCAGCAGAGTTGTTCCTAACAAGCTGCTGTATGTGCAGTGAGGTTAGACTGAGTCAAAAAAAAACATGTCATTTGTCAAACTGGAACCAAATCCTGTGAGGTCTGCCACAGGAAACTCTGACTGTGTTGGAACATGTTTTCCTGCAGGGTTATAAGTTAAGTGTGTAGTTGTGATCAGTTGTGGTCAACTTTGCATGCAAGACAAGCTGTCACAGTCTGATAGGGGTGCATTTCAGAGGGTGGACGGTGACAGCGAGGACTACGATGTGGTCTCATAAGGCCTGTCCTCGCCGTCGTCGTCTTTTATGTGGCTGCGGTATCTGTATCGAGAGTAGTAAGAGCCTGGGGTTGCCCCGCCTTCCTCTTTTTCTTCTTCCTCCTCCTCTTCATCAGATCTATTGAAGTAGTAGTGTCTTCGGCCAGTGGGGCTGGAGCAGGAAGAAACAAGTAAAACTCATGTTATTATGACAAAAGTGACTAGAGAACAGTTTGGGGTCTGAGAGAGCTCAATGCACTGCACCACAATAGTGTCAACAATTCAGTATCTGACCAAATGTCTCGCCCTCTGTTCCTGAGTTACAATGTTTAATAATAGCCTCGAAAAGTGTTTTTGCAGAACATTATGATGTCACAGTGAAGCTGACCTGTGACCTTTTGGATATAAAATGTCATCACTTCATTAATTGATTCTGTTAGACATTTGTGTACATTTTTAGCATAATTGGCACATGAATTCATAAATTATGGCCAAAAACATGTCTTATGAGCTCATAATGACCTTGAACTTCGACCTCTGAAAACCAAATTTGGAATAGGTCATTGCTAAGTCTGAGTGGATGCTTTTGTCAAATTTGAAGAAATCCCCTCAAGGTATTCTTGAGATATCACATTCTTGAATGCAACGGACAGTGTAACAGTGACCTTGACCTTTGACCACCAAAATCAGGTCATCCAGATTTGTGGATGTTTGTGCCAAATTTGTAGAAATTCCTTCAAGGTGTGTTTGAGATATTGCATTCAAAAGAATGAGATGGGTTAAAAGGTCTCAGTGATCTTTGGCCACCTCATTTTAATCCGTTCATTTTTGAGTCCAAGAGGACGCTAACCGAATTTGAAGAAATTCCTCAAGGTGTCCAGGAAATCGTGTGTCCAGGAACACATATATCCAATCAGTTTCTCTTTGAGTCGATGTGGACATTTGTGCCAAAAGAAATTCCCTCACAACGTTTCTGAGACATCGTTATCATCATAAAGTGAGGGACGGATGGACAGAACCCGAAAACATAATATCTTTCACTGTGTGAAAGATATTATGTTTTTGGGTGATGTTTGTCCAATTGTAATGGTTTCAATTTGTTTTTGTTTTCTTTATTTACGGTGTTCTAAATTTTACATAAATATTGTTGAGTGGTGATGAGGTTTTCTGGATTTGCTTGTGTTTTGTTTACCTTTGGTTACAGTATGTTAAGCTCTCAGAACCACCATACACCAGCTGTGTATTCTGCCATGTTGTGAGGTTAGCCTTTACTCCAGCATCTCAAACACTGTGCAATCCAGTGCTATGCTAGCATGCAAAACTGTTTCATGTTATAATGGTTACATTGATTATGGACCAAATCCCTTTCATTCAAATACCAAATACAAAACATTGATGCAAACATGATTCCATCCTCTCAAACTATTACAGTGGTCAAGTGAGTCAGCTATATTGAATTAGAAACCCTACAAAAAATGAAATAAATTGCCGATATGTAAACACAATTCAAGTCATATTTCATCATGTCTAATAACCATGATTAACAAGAAAAATCCAATCCCATTACCAGTCCACATAGATCCTAGCCCAGCCTTTTAGCATTATATAACATTCTAATGGCTTAAATATTGCAAACTGGGGTTTAATTACTGTCAACTGTGCATCTCAAATGAATTCGCTAGTTGGTGTAAATCAATACTTGGAGTCTAATTATACCTGCGGTTAAAGGGCTGCAAGGAGAAATGCACTATGGCCTCATTTATTTGACTTTTGATATTTTTTCCTTTCTGAGGCTATAAATCAAGGTGACATCTCAGGAGTGATTAAGGCTGAGTAAATATTCACTTTGAGTGCGGCTTCTTACCAACTACACTTCCTGGTGCAAAAAAACCCACAACACACAGCCCCCAAAGAGTCCTAAATGAAAGCTTTGCTTATCTGGTGAGAGCCACAGAGGTCTGTGGTCACTACAGTTTGGCTTGAAACCGAGAAAATGAAGTAAACATCAAACTTTGTTAGCATGCCGAAGACACATCATCAAAAACACAAGCAAGAAATTAGAATTCCAAACTGTGAGAGTCTAATCCCAAACGGGAACATTCAGTGCACTGACTGATCAGAGTGTAAGGTCTCTGATTGGTTAGGTCACATCATGCATCAAAAACACTCTTCAAGCTAAGTCCGTCTCGGGCAACGACCTACTGCCTGCCTCAGTCACTGTCTGGCCGGTACAGGTACTTCATCATCAGGCTGTCCACCTTCTTCTTCCTCTTCTTTTCTTCCTTTTTGTTCACGGGCTGGCTCTCACCAGCTTCTCCTCCCCCTTCTGGGCTGGACGCCTTTCGACCCGGGGCCTTCTTCACACTGCTGGAGCTTCGGTAGGAAATGGTGGACGCACCGGAGCTTGACTCTGACCCAGAGTCTGTCTTGGAATCTGAAAACGACGAAGATGAGGAAGAAGATGAAGATTCATCCCTCTTCTTGGACTTTTTCTTTGACTTCTTGGACCTCCTCTTGGAGCTGCTCCTGTGACGATCTCCTGAGCTGTCAGACTCTGAGCTGTGGCTTCTCTTCTTTTTCTTGCTCTTGTTTTTGCTCTTGCTGCGATGGCGACTGCTGCTGCTGCCACTGCGGGATGGTCTCATGCAATCCACTGCGGATGCAGAGCGTCTAAGACTGCTGGTCGGGCGAGTAGCATCACCATTATGGACACTTTTGCTGTCATCTTTATCATCCTTGGATTTTTCTTCTTCACCCTCGGAGTCTTCCAAGCTCCGGCGCTTGAACTTAATAGGCTTGAAACTCAGCACCTCATTGATGGCTTTCTCCAGGTCAGGGTCAAGGTAGTTGCGATGACTGACTGGTCTGATATATCCAAGTCATCAACTGGGTCTTTATCAGTAGTTGATGATCTGGCTTGTGGTGGTGGCATGGAGACGCTGCGGCCAGTAGAGGAGTGAGGACTGTATGCCGACCTCTCGGTGAACGCCACGCTTTGACTATCATCAAAATCAACGTCAAACTCGCTCAAGCGGCAACTGCGTGCCAGCGACATATGGGAATCCGCTCGGCTGAGAACTCCAGGACTGCGACCCCCAGACCGCCGGCTAAAGCAAGGGCTACTGGGACTACTGGCATACAGCGCGCCGCCCGCCTCTGCCCGCTTCAAAGCGTGAGGTGCTTGGGCGGCGTCCAAGTGGGCTTGATAGACCTAAGCTGATGGTAGACTTGGCATCATTCTCTGGGCTTACCCCAAAACGTGTGGAGGCCCGACTTGGTGCAGCATATGAAATGACTGATTCTTTGTCAAAGTCACCCCGACGGCTGTCCAAGCCTTTCCTGGTGCGGCTGTTTGCCTCTGAATAGGCCTGGGAGAGATGACTGATTCTCTGCCGTTGATGTCATCCCCTGCCTGGGACCTCCTCCTGGAGCTGACTGAGTAGGTGTCATCCTGAAGATCGGAGTTCTTGGCTTTAGCCTTATGGTACGACAGAGTGTCTTCTGAATCAAGATTTTCCTTTAGAGCACTGAAAAGGGCATCCCCTTTTCCGCCGATGGAATCCAGGTTGGAGCGTTTTCTGTAGCTGAGCGAGCTCATCACTGACACTGGCCTGTTGGTCTCTAACTCTTTGCCCTCTTTGTTGACCTCTTTCAGTTCCTTACCCTCTTTCCACTCTTTCCCTTCCTTTGCGTCTACATTTGTGGCAAATCTAGAAAGAAGCAACAGTGGAAAGGACGAAGGAATGAAGACATTGGGAGAGAGAGAAAATGACAAAGATAAGATAGTGGGTCAAGTGGTGATGAGTAAAGGAAAAGAATAAGACACAAATGAATAAAAACAGTAATTTCATGAGAAATGAAGGAGATGAAATTTAACAAAATGAAAGTACAGCAATGAAAAAGGAGATTAGGAGAGTGAAACTGGAGACAACTGAAAATGGATTAACAAGGGTTATGTTCCCGTATTGAAATGTTAAAACAGCAAAATAATTTTATTGCCCACCAAGGATCAGTGAAGGCTACAGTAATTATAAGAATGGGAGCTTCCATCCCCAACAAACCCACTTTAAAGCAATTCACTGTAAATGTTTGTGCCAACACAACATAATGGCAAAAACGCAGTCATATAGCCATTTAGCTTGAAAGTAGATACATACTATGCAAGACACCTGGAAAAAATTAAATTTAAAATGCAGTGTTTGAGTTTCAGCTCTTCAGTATTTTGTTTCATTTGATAAAGGATTAAAACTCTAAAAGCATTTTTTACCGGGTTCAGATTTTATAAAATGTTACTGAGCTCCAATCAAAGCACCTGGCAATCACAGAAGAGAAAGAATGCTAGAATGCTACTGCAACAGAAAAAAGGGATTGCAAACATTTGGAGAGAGAAAAAACAATCTGCTAATTTGTTTCTGTTAGCTATGCCTGACTGATAGGGTTGTGGTTTATGGAAAAACTTCAGGGTTCCTACAGCTTACAATAAGTTACATTTAAAATTTTATTTAAATGCCACTTAGGATGTTTAAGACCAATTATACACTAACCAAAATGAAAGAAAAAAACATGAGCTGACATTTGTTTGGTGACAATTTTGCCCATGTGTTTCATGTGACATAAAAAAATTTTATCTATCTATCTATCTATCTATCTATATCTATCTATCTATCTATCTATCTATCTATCTATCTATCTATAAAGATGGTGAAAAACTGTTCATAAAATCCTCCATCCCTTTTCTTAGCATTTTTGAGACTTTTGAAGAATTGATAAGACATTTTAATACCAGTTAAAGGGATAGTATGGGTTTCTTTAAAGTGGGTTTGTATGGGGTACTATCCACAATCAGTGTACTACCTAAATCAGATGACGGTTTTGGATGGCCCACTTTCGAAGAGAGTTCTTGAATCCAACACAGAAGCTAAGCAATGTACTTCTGTGGATGGGTGTCAGCACAAAACATGTTTTATCTTATAAAAATCCCACAGAAAAAAATCAATACCAGTTTAAGTATACGCTATATTGAGAGTATTTTAACCTTTTTACATTTCCATCAGACAACCCATTCTGACTAGAAATCTGTTAACAGCTTCAGTTTCTCATCTTTGCTCTCGTCAAAGCCACCAGACTCCATTGAGAAAAATGGTGATTTAATATTGCTGAACACATGAGCTGCTGTGCAATTGTATGACTTTGGTGAACCTGAATTAACCCTTTAAAACACATTAGCACAAACAAATTAAATGTTCCAGGCAGTGGTAGACATTTCGGTAGGAAATGGTGGACACACCGGAGCTTGACTCTGACCCAGAGTCTGTCTTGGAATCTGAAAACGACGAAGATGAGGAAGAAGATGAAGATTCATCCCTCTTCTTGGACTTTTTCTTTGACTTCTTGGACCTCCTCTTGAGAGCTGCTCCTGTGACGATCTCCTGAGCTGTCAGACTCTGAGCTGTGGCTTCTCTTCTTTTTCTTGCTTTTGTTTTTGCTCTTGCTGCGATGGCGACTGCTGCTGCTGCCACTGCGGGATGGTCTCATGCAATCCACTGCGGATGCAGAGCGTCTAAGACTGCTGGTCGGGCGAGTAGCATCACCATTACGGACACTTTTGCTGTCATCTTTATCATCCTTGGATTTTTCTTCTTCACCCTCGGAGTCTTCCAAGCTCCGGCGCTTGAACTTAATAGGCTTGAAACTCAGCACCTCATTGATGGCTTTCTCCAGGTCAGGGTCAAGGTAGTTGCGATGACTGACTGGTCTGATATCCAAGTCATCAACTGGGTCTTTATCAGTAGTTGATGATCTGGCTTGTGGTGGTGGCAGTGGTAGACAAGCAGCTCCTGTAGTCAGTAATGTTAAATCACCGTTTTTCTCAATGGAGTGGCTTAATTTTTCCATAGGAAATTACCGCCTTACATTTAGGTAAGACAGTGAAAATACTCTTGATAAAGCATACATTTAAAGTGACTATGATTTTTTTTAGGTGTCTAAAATAAGTTTTGTTGCTGGCCCTTCCACAGCAGTACACTGCTTAGCTTCCATGTCGGACTTCAGTCTGCTTCTGTAAAATGGGTGCATGCTGACTGACATCTACCGTATGTAATATTCTGTCTATTGATAAGTACCCCGTACAACCCCACTTCAAAAAACTGAAATGCATACCAATGGTAAATTACCCAGTTTTTTGTTAGGTTTTTTTTTTTTTGGTATATGTAACTCTGAAATCGTTTTTTTATAGAGTATAATGTTTAACCACTGTAAGATTAATACTGATTGATCAATAAACCCATCTGAGCATTACAGAAACAAGACTAATAAACGTAGCACAATAAGTAAGGAAATTTGTGTTTGATAGATTATTTCTTTGTTGTAACAATGCTTCTTAGCAATAATTCTTATACCGCTGGAAAGCCTGTTTATTTCCCTTTTAAATGGTGCCACATTTGTAAGGAACATGCATTTGTAGGATGAGCAGCAGAACTGAGTATGTGGGTTGCACCCATGAAAAATTTGCCAAATCTTCTGCCAAACAGCTTATTCTGCTATTGACTCTTGTTTGGTGTTGTTTGGTGGATTGGATGATTGAAGTCTGAAGAAACAAGACATGTTGGCAATTTAACAATTTATTCATTTAACAAACAGGAGCCTCAGTAGTGTATAGAAGAATCATACACAGCCAGGACAGTCTGGCACCTCCTCCTCATGCTCATCACCAGCCTGGTCACACACTGCTGTGGGAACATCTCATTCTTCAACCACCATTTGTCGCAAGTCAGCCAACGTGGTTGTGTTGGTCACTCTGGCACAAACAGCAATCCCAAGCTGTGGATGTGTTCCAAGTGTTCAATGGAGTTGAGTTCAGGACTGCTGGCAGGCCATTCCACCCTCTCCACTCTTAAATTCTGGAGGTAGTCTAAGAAAAACCCCGCTCTGTGGGGACGAGCGTTGTCATCATGGAGGATAGAGTTCGGTCCCTGACAATGGAAATATGGGATTGCCAATGGTTGCAGAATCTAATTTCGATGTCTCTCTGCATTGAGATTGCCTCCAATGATGACAAGCCTCATTTTTCCAGTGAGGGAGATGCCGCCCCACACCATCACACTGCCTCTACTGCCTCCACACTGCTGACACTAGCGCAAACGGGACTGATGGTGAAGGGCAGTCGTGGCAGGCCTCCTGGCAGCCCCATAAGACCGGAGATTGGCTGCGTGCAGTCTGTTCCAGATCGTCTGGGCAGAGACCCGTCAGCCATATCATCCTGCAAACCTTGACTGCAAATCTGTAGAAGACTGCCTACGGTTCCTGAGTGCTGACAGGGTGAGGAAATGGTCTTCTGGGGGTGTCATCTTTTTGGGACGCCCACTTCGCGGCCTGTCTCTGACATCCCCTATTATATGTAACTTGGCATTTAGTTTGGAGATGGTATGAGGGCTCACTCCAAATAATGCTGCAACTTGGTTTTGCAGAACACCACCTTGACGTTGCCCTATCGCACGGGCCCTATCCAGATCGGTCAAACGTGGCATGCCGATTCTTGGAGCAGACACCAACTGACCACTGAAGCAGGGCCCATGCTCACAGGTGCTGACAATCAGGTGCCAATCAAGAAAAGCTGTTTGGCATTGGCAATGAAGATTTGGCAAATTTTTCATGGGTGCAACCCATATACTCAGCTCTGCTGCTCATCCCACAAATGCATGCCTTACAAATGCCACCACTTAAAAAGGGAAATAAACAGGCTTTCCAACAGTATAAGATTTATTGCTAAGAAGAATTGTTACAACAAAGAAATAAAATACCAAACACAAATTTCCTTACTTTATAATGTGGTAAACTCTGGATGAAAATATTTACCATATTGAAGTATAAGTTTGCTGGTCTATTCTTTTGATGAATGACTTAGAGAACTGGGCAAGAATTAAAATGTACTTGTACTTATAGACCTGCACTAATGGCAGTTAAAGTCACTGGAACTCGAAAGCTACTTCTATAAGGCAGTGCTGGCGAGCTCAGTGAATCAGTCAGTGTTTGTCTGTGGGGACTGCTGCTAAGTGAGATTTAAAAACTCCTAAAGTTTGTAAAGTTGGGGGTGGTTCAGCTGAGGGAGGGAAGTTAAATCTTCTGGTAAGGAGACAAATCTGGGGCAATCGAAACTGTCAGCTGGCAGACACATTCATTAATCTCAGCGAGCCGCTCAGGTAGACTATGCCAGCTGGCCATTGGGCATGTCAATAAATCTACCACAGAGATGGTTTGTTTTTAGAAAAAAAAAGTCTCTTCTCCACCGAGCGGATGACAATAAAGACAAAGCGGCTTGAAAATACATTTAAGTAATAACAGCCCCCTTATTTCAGCCAAGTACTCTACTGCCATTGCTTTATTTCTTCTGGGTCAAATCATGTAAACCATTTCATTTAGATAGAGTTCAAAAACAGCCAAATATTGATGGCTTCTTAAATGCTGCTGCAGTGATAGGAACAGCTGCTGCCTGCGTACTGACCTGGAGCTCTTGAGGCTGCCGTCATCTGAAAAGTTCTTGGCAGAGCCTTTGCTTTTAGACAACCAGGACTTCACCCCATCCACACGATCCTCCACCTCGGAGTCTGTATCTGAATCCCCCTGACTGGTGAGGAGTCAGAGACAGGAAAACAAGTCAGAGCAAGCACAGAGAGACGGCAAAGGAGGAAAAAATCAGATATGCCATTCACAGAGCAGAGAATAGGCAGATAAATTTTAGTGTAAAAAGGAGTCAACACTGGTAGAAATGTTGCTGTAACTCTCTGTAGCTGTGGAGTCAGAGAACCAAGAACAGGCTGTGCGTGTTAGCGTGGAAGCAGAAACAGATTTTGACATTCATTCTGGAGAAAAGACAGCACATGCTCAAAGAGCCCCAGTAAAAACACAATCATGCCCACAAGAGGTTGTATAGACGCTAACACCACACGGCAACTTCTTGCTGTTGTCACTGTTAGATGAGCATTATCGTGGTCCTGCTGTAAGCTGGCAATCAGGCAAATACCCAACCTTAGTCTTCCAAAGCTACTTCAGAGCTGTAGTAGCACCGTGACAGAAAGGAAACCCAAACACAGAGCTTAAATTATAGGAACTTTCCATAAAATTTTATAAAAAAAACTGTACATGGCACACCATTATTTCTATTTTGGGTTTTATCCTGGGTAGGTATATGGGTATACATAGGTATATGTATCATTTACTTGATGTACGTATGTATTTTCGGTTATTCTGATTTATTCACCAGACAACCATCCAGAGTTTGAAAGTCTACATCACTGGCGTCATGTTTTCAACCATGTTGTTGCCTGTTGCTCTCTAATGTGGAAGCCACGTTCATGTATGCACGCTCACATGACCCACGAGAGCTTGTTGCTTTTAGAAGTTTTAAAGCAAACAAAGGGAATTGTTGTTTCCTGCTAACTCCAGAAGTCCCTCTGTGTGTGGGGGAGGCTTCCAGGTAGTATGTTAACACTAGCGTGTAGGTACCACAAGCTCTCGTTTGTCTTACGTGAGTACGCATATGTAAACGCAGCTTACATACCAGGAACTACAGACTACAACAAGGCTAAAAACATGATGCCAGTGACATTTTTCAAAACAACTTTGCATGTCAGGGCTTCAAGACACTTGGATTACTTCACACAAGCAGCATGGGGACATTTTGTGGCTTTATTTTGTATTTTTTCAACATTTGAATCCTGGTCACCATTCGATTCAGTTGTCTGGAAGATGGATGCATTACCATTCCCCTGTAAACCTGCAGCCTGTGTTTTGTGAACTATAAAACTTCACCAAATTTTTAATCGGCATGAGGGTAAGTAGATAATTACTGAATTTTCATTTTTGGGTGAACTATCCCTTTAAGGCTTTTCTTCTGAGCTGCTAGCCTTGCACACTTTTACAGGAATAGATGTCACCTATGCCAGATTAAAATATTGTAAAATTAATATTTATTTAATTTATTAGTTTATTGATCTATAAATGTTACCATAACCTGATGAAAGATGGTGAAAATGAGGAAAACAGCACCTATGTTGGAAAAAAAATACTCAAGTTTAACTAGTAGTGCACAGCAGAGAGGCAGAAAAAGTCCAGATTTACTTTCATCTGGTAATTATTTTCATCACCACATCATCACATGCATTCACTCATAATTTTACTTTTTTACAGAATGATTTGGTACACAGCTGGGCACTGCACTGTTTTTCCTCTAAATTATCATTACACATTCACAAACCACTGCGAGCCATGGAGTAAAATAGAGACCTTGTCATAAAATTTGACACGGATGAAAAGGGTGCAACACTCATTAAGTGCCTTCAAAGCCCAGTGCTTGTGTGGTGCTGTGAAATTAAGTTGTTACAGCTTGATAGTCCTACAGAGACATCACAGGGGTGGCTCAGCATCTCCGCATCTGTTTCAGAGAGCCTCCCGTCTTGTCGAGGAAGAGAGAGAAAAACATTGTTTTCTCCAGCACACAGAGCTCAGAAGGGCCCCGCACCACCTATAATTAAAATCATTAGCAGTCAGAGACAAAAGCTCTCTGGATTTCAAAAGGGAGATTTCAAATAATGGCTTGCCCAGTGAGATCCAAATGCGTAGCCTGCTAGCTTTTATGAAATACAATAACCCTGGACGCTAATGCTAGGACAGCATTCACGCCAAAGACGAGGAGGGAGGACGGGGGCGGCAGACTCTTAAGCTGTAATTAGCTTTGCAAAACATGCCTCTACTATTAAACAATATGGGGATTTGCTGTTGCCTACTGTTATGATGACAGAGCAGAAAAGTGTCTTTGGCACTGTGAACTTTGGGACTGAATAACAATAAGAAGGGAAGACACTTTCATGTCAGCAAGCAGATTTCCTTGTATGACCCTTGATAGAGTTCACTCTTTGCAGGGATTTGTGCGCTGGTCAAGTTCTGGTGAGTCAATTCTTTCCTGCAGCCCTCTTAAATTAGTCTTTTAACCTTTGTCTTCTCAGGCTACACTCATTTCAGAATAACAGCTTCTGCCTTGAGAAAATGGGAAAATGAAAATGGGGAAAGTTTTTTGTCACCTTGTAATCATAGTCACACTGCTGAGCTTCCTAAAACTTACAGCACTACTAAGAAACAACTCTGGTACAGAAACTCTTTCTCCTTCAGATGGTATTAGAGGAGACATGATTGTTGCCTGGATTATGTATTTTAGGACTGGCAACATTTTTTTCTACTACAAGTGTTCTTGTGCCACACAGAGGTCACAGGGAGGTGGTCAGGGTGGATGGCAGGCAGACAAAGCGCATGACGATGACTCCAGGGGTCAGATCAATAAACAATGTATGCACAAAAAACATGCTTACTCCTTTTCCCCGCACAAAAACTGGTATTTGTAAAGGAGGAATCTGGATGAGTATAGGTGAGTTTCCATCACAGATTCGCACAAAAATTAAGCAATATTTTGGGAATGTCAATAAAGCACAATTGCTACTGCTTTTCCACTGAGTGATGTTCTGCGACTTCTCTGATGATAACATTTCAAGAAGCAGGGTGATGGATGTTCAAAACATTAGCATCTTTATTTCTATTGCAGCCACCGCACTAGCCGTCATTATTTCCAATCCAAGGTCACGTAGGCATGTTATGGGGCCATAATGGAAATGCGAGCCACTGGGAGTGACCACGTATGAGGGATTTCTGGGAGGTGATAGTCCAGGATTTCACAGAGGAATTGTGGATTCAAAACTTCCGAATGTTGAAGTTATGTTATGCAATAACAGCTCTTGTAGCACCTACTGCATCATGAGGGAGCCAGTCCCTACTGACAAGCGCATAACCATAGCATCATGTGATCTAGAGAAGCCTAAAAGGGTTTCCATTGCAGTTTTGGGAAATATGGCTTTTTTTGAATCACCTGAAATACCACCTCATGTGAGCGTAAAAAAGTTTTTGTAATAGATAGGAGTTTTTTCTAAACTGATTTTTTAAAAAGATTTTTTTGGGGGGGGGCTTTTTTGCCTTTATTTTTTTGATAGGACAACTTAAGTGTTTGTGAGAGTGAGAGGGGATGACATGCAGCAAAGGACCAAGCCCAGAATCAAACCCGCAGTTGTTGCGATGTGTAGCTGGGGTACCAGCTCTACCAACTGAGCTTGGTGTATTTTAAAATCGCAGTTTCAATTTGCACAATTTGAGGGTTAATAGTAACCAGCCTTCTGTGCATATATGAAGCATTCATATATTCAGAGCAGAATACACACTGTTTTAGCTGACATAGATGCAGGTAAAATGATGAGGGTGAGATTAACCCTTTGAAAATATGGGAAAATGCAATAAGCAACTTGGTATGAAATGCTTCTATATTTAGATTTAGATTTAGAAAATCTAAAAAATCTAAAATTTTTTTAAAAGCTAAGAGATAATGTCTAGAGGAAAAAAAGATGAAAAAAAGCAATGGAAAAACTATAACTATCATAATTAAATATTTCAAATTTTGATGAAGAAATATATTTTTTATGCACTTTCCAGGTCATTGCCTTACAAATTTTCAGGTACTTTTCACTAATTTCTTAAATACTTACAAAAGGCATCCGAACAGGTGCTTTCCTCAGGTTCCAAAGGGGTAATGAATGGTGGAAGTGCACAAGTTTGATATGCAAATGGAGGCTTAAGGGCGTTTCTACACCTGTTTATGGCGAACTGTGAGAGTCACAATGAGGCCTGTGAATAAGTGCCCTGTACCACAGTGATCAAGAGTTATAAAACAGAGCCAGGCATATCCACAGTTTTAGTAATTTGAAGAAAAGAATAAGAATAATTCTCTGCCTTTATGTATGCACACAATTTGAGGGGTCGTTTACATGGCAACGTTTAACTGCAGTTTGGACTTTATTCAGAATGAACATTTTGAAACTTTGCACAGGAGTGCATTAAAAGCAGTTTTATATTTTGTGTCAATGTTCTCCAACACTTTCTTATCTGTGTACAACTTCATGACACATTCCGAGAACAAAAAAAAACCTCTCAGGTCTATAGCCAAAACCACAATCGTGGGCAATATGTAATTGTGTGCTTCACACGGTGTCAACTACAATTTATGTCCTTGACCACCATACCATTAGTTAAGCCCTGCTGAAAGCCTGGGGAAAGCAAACAAACACAGTGCTGAGCAGACATTAATTGTCTGTGACATTCTGCCGCCACTGGTTGTACATCTCTGTTACACGCTATTACATTCATCATTAGCTTCTATGGATCGTCCTGCTCTGCTCGGCTTCACTTTGCTCCTCTGTGTCCCTGGGTCTTATACACACCGCTGTTTGTGTCTCCCATATATGAAACTGTCGACCCAGTGAAGCCCCCGTGGCCTTGGAGCACAGACAGGCATATGCATTGTCTCCAAGAGCATCATGATAGGCTTGAAAAAGTACTCTCATCCACTGCGTCACATAGAGAGGTAAAATGGTTGCTGTGTGCTGCAAAACTTCCACTGCAGTGGGGCATCCGGTGGCTCAGTGGATAAAGCAGGCGTCCCATAAATGAAGGCAGTGTCCTTGCCGCAGCGGCTGCAGGTTCGATTCTAGCTTGCGGCCCTTTGCTGCATGTCATCCCCTCTCTCCCCACCTTTCATGCAATAGATCTGTCCTATCTAATAAAGGCAAAATTGCCAAAAAAAATTCTTCCACTGCAGTGAGTTCAATGCAATATGATCACATTAGTTTTTTATTAGCTCTACTAAAAACCAACAGAAGTCACAAAAGCCATCCCTTTGTCGAGTCATATCTGGGCTCAGCTGATTTTGATCATTCATACATACTCTGCTCAGTGTCTCCATATGGTCGATACAGTTCACCATGCATCCTTGAGGTTCATTATAAACTGTAAAGCTCTGACTCACCATTGTAAGTTGTACTCTCTGGTAGAACACCATGCTCTGGTAGGTTCTTACATTGATACTCCTTTATATATATATGGCAATTCTTGGTCTGCTCCCACAATACCTCTGTGTTTTTATCATGCAGAAAAGTACCAGACAGTACTCATTGCGTTCTCAGGACCTCTTTATGCTCTCTGTCTAAAACACTCGGACAGAAATTGGCAAAAGGGATTTTGGGATTCTGCACCCTCAGCCTGAAATTTGTTGCAGAATGACTTCAAGGAGCTGGAGTCCTGAAATATTTTTAAATCTATAATGAAAGACTTAGAAGCAGATTCTATAGGATGTGCATGTTTTTAGCCTGCCTGGTTGTAAAAGTGACTTCCAGAAAGTCCTCTTTGACTCATAGATAGTTCTCTTTTAATGTAAATTTTAGTTCTTGTGAATTGTATTTTGTCTCTCTTTGTGTCTCTGTCTGCAGCTTTGTGTTCTCACTGCTGACTGTCAGGACCAGGTCTCCCTTGAGAAAGAGACTGTTAATCTCAATGGGACCAACCTGGTTAAATAAAGGGTAAATAAAGAAATTACATCAATTTTCATTTGAAATTTTAAAATACTTAAAAGCTAAAGAGATGGTCTTTCGAGAAATATCAATAATGATCCTCTATCCTCCAGAGTTTCTGGGCTGAGAGAATGTTTGATTGACAAGTAAGCCAGCAATGTTATAAGACACAAAGCCAACTAACTGACCCTCATAACTAAATAGAGTTCATAGGACTGGCAGCATGTCAGTGGTAATGAAGAATATGAACCACATTTAGCATCTAAACTAAACATTTAAAAGTACACTTGTTAGAACTTTTACAACTGTAAAGGCCTTTTATGCTTTTCAAACCACCCTGAGTGCCTGGACCTGAATCTTTTATACCATAACTTTTAAATTAAGTTTATTGTGCTATAAATCCATATTCTGTTGGCTGCAAACTAGTCAGTCATATTTGTATTTTCTTGAACATGTAACCCCAAAAAGAACTCAAAGATCTCCTAACTTCATAATTTGCAAAATCCTCTTTGTGGTGATCAAGTTCAGTCGGACTAAGTTGGTTTACTGAAGTTGCTAATACTTTATAAGAGCAAGGTAATTCCACTTGTCATTTTTAGGTTGCAACAACTACACAAAATAACTTAAATACAGCAAAATTTAAGTAAACTTAACAATTAGCTACAAAGTACACATAAATTAAGACTAATAATTAAATTTACTTAAACATTTTAAGGCAGTTGGTTTCCTAGATTATTTTAAGTAAGCTCAATTTGTCAAAATAAATAAATAAATAAATTCAAATGCATAGCTAAATTACTTAATATTTCATGGAAGAAGAAATGCATGTTGTCTGTCTGTTGTCAAACACCAGTACAAATTCAGCTTTTTTTTTCCCTAGCAGCTCTTTACAAATCAAAACACTGGTGTCTTTGACAAAGAGTCTGCTCTCTCCAGCTCTGATTACTAATCCTCTCCAGCATCAGAGGAGTGAACGCTGACAGGGGACTGGAGCGGCTCAGAGCCAGAGGTTAACACGGCGTGTGTGCTACTCGCCTGGTGAGCAAGACAGCTTTTTGTAAGACATTTGAGGGTTCTGCATTATTAAGCAAGTGCGAGTAAAAGATTGATGATGAACACACCCTTTTTTTTCTGCTGTTAGGAGGGCAGTCACCACAGAGCCACAGTCACATCCAGCCCCGGATCGGGCCAATGAAATATTAAGATAGCCCTGGGAGCAAGAGGCTGCCTTGTCACCGACTGCTGTTCAAACAAAACACAGCAGTGTCCGACACAACGCCCTCGAACCAAGACTGGAAACATAGCCGGATGCGCCCCCGGATGCGTAAAGAAGAACAAAGAGGATGATCTTGGCCTTGAGGGAGGATGACCAGAGAGATCATGACACTTGCCTTTCAGCTCAAAGCTCTGCAAAACAGTTAACCGTTCAGGGAATATGAGGAAGGACGTTTCATGCTGTGGCTAAAGTAACATATTGCCAGTAGTATTCATGCATCTCAGCCTGTGGGGCATGCAGTGAAGAGCGGGGGGTTATGAGGTAATCTCTGTGCACTGTTGATGATGCATTATCCCCGAGCCTTCGCACATCAAAAGGACATCCCCCCTTGGATTTTCTATATCTCTGCGTCTTCCATGAAGTGTTTTTTCCTGTTTGAATTGTTCATCATGTGTGGCCCTGGAGCTGAGCCATCACTCTTTGATTCTGAGGGCCTGACACCAATAGCTGATGTCTTAAAATAAATGGAAATTACCACAGAAATCAAAGAAAATAGCCACACCAAACAACAAAAGGGGCCCAGAATACCAGGTGCAATCCAAATATCTTCTATTTTTTTTCTGTCAGGGGGGATTTTTCCTTCAAATATCAGCTCTTTTCTACAGTGTGACAGCCAGAAGTGATGTGCTAACTGGGCCGAAACTAAACCCTGCAGAAAAACTCAGGGTTTTCTCTCTTCACTATCAGCTTCTCCACTAAATGTTCAAAGACTAGAGAATACTGCATCATTTTCAGTGCTGCAAAAAAAAAAAAAGTTCCTCACACTCTGTTCTGTCTTTTCTGATACTTTGTCACCATGTCTTGCAAACTGGCCGTGATGATGATGATGGGTTGGGGAACAGAGAAGAAAATAACACACAGAAAAACAAAAGACAATTGAAAAGTAAAACAGGAAATCTGAATCAAAAATAATACATAAATTGTGAATGATGCTTAAAAATATCCCAAGAATTGAAGGTGTCATGGCATGTGCTGTGACTGGCTATTTTTCTTTCCTTTGGCAAACTTACTGTACAGTACATATCATGTTTTTAGGGGCATTGGCTCAGCATGCCACCTCATGCTGATGTTGTGTCTTCCATACAGAGTGCACTCTGATGATTCACAGAGCTGTTTACTGCTGTTCGAGGGACAACTCTCTCTACAGCTGTGCGGGGCTGCTGAAAAATTAGCAAGGCTCAGCAGGCAGCTCAGAGAGTGTACACATTTTCTTACAAAGCGCCCCGAAAGAGGACGAGGCCTTGTACTGGCTGTGTTTAATACAGTCTGAATGGAGAAAGAACAAGATCATTCCAGTGCAGCTAACTCACTCCCTCTGTCCGACAGCTTTACTCGTTACCTCTGCTGTCTACAGACGGGGTGCTGATCCTGAGGACAAAGGTGCATTAAGTGCAATAAATGACCAGAACATTCACTACCTGGAGGGCTTTGATTGGACTGCTAAAATTGCCATTGGTCACATGGCTGTGCGGGACATAACCACGGGAAACATATCCACTTATCTGAAGTGAGCAGTTCAGTTTGGTAAATATGCTTATCTATGGAGGCTGTCAGGCAGGAAAAATTATTAATCAGTATAAAAACATCAAAACTTTTCAAATTTCTACAGGATGTTTATCACGTCATACCAAGAAATTTTACTTGTTACAACAAGATAAATATGTGTGTTGTTGTAACAAAGAAAATCTTGTTATAAAATGAAAAACATCTTGTAGAAATGTGAAAAACATCTTGTTGTAGTAAGAACTTTTGATGCCTCCAGTCTTAATGTTTCACTCGAGTTTTGTTCTTGAGGCATTTGAGTCCACTTTAACACATAACTCTTATAAAGATAACAGATAAGTATGGAAGCTTAGAACTGCCAGGCCAGAAAAAAGATCAGTATCAGCTAATTTCATATTACAAAAAAATGTTTTTTAAGGTTCTTACATATTTATTTTATACATATTTTCATGTTATAACAACAAACTTTTTTGTTCTAACATGAAACATAAACAAGAAAACCTTGTTATAACATGAAAACATCTTGTAAAAACATAAGAAACATCTTGTTATAATAAGAAAAAAAGTTTCTTCTTATATCAAGATGTTTTCATGTTAGAACAAAAAAAGGTTTCTTCTTATATCAACATGTTTTCATGTTAGAACAAGAAATGTTTCTCGTAAAAATGTTCTTATTCATCTTGTTATAACATGAGGCATATCACATTATTACACGATATGTGATATATGTGATATGTTATTCATGAAACATTTCTCATTATATCAAGATAAAATAAGACAATTGTTTCATGTAATAATATGAAATGTTTCAAGATAAATAAGTACATTTTTATATGCAAAAAGTGTCTTGGTATTACATGAAAACATCTTGTTATAACAAGAAACTTTTTTTTCTTGATATAACAAGATGTTTATGTTTTTACAAGATGTTTTAATGTAATGATAAGAAACTTCTCTTGTTTATGTTTCATGCTATAATAAGAAAATGTTCTTGTTATACCATGAAATATGAAAACAACTTCTTATAAAATGAAATTATATTGTAAAAATGTGAAAAAACATATTGTTGAAAGAATACATTTTTCATGTTATTGGCTGATACCAATTTGTTGTTCATGTCGTGGCAGTTCTAAGCTTCCGTACTTATCTATGAAAACAGACTCCACATGTCTGTGCCTTTAGTACAAAACTGGAGTTAAACATAGAGACTGGAGGCAGGGGGAAACAGCTAGCCTGAAAATACACCTACCAACACCTCTAAAGCTCACTGATTAACATGTTGCATCTCCATTGTTTAAATTGTAGAGAAATGTAAAAATGCCAATTTGTGACTTGAGGGAGAATGATGTGCTGGAATAATTTCTAGACAAACAATAGTTTATGTATTTGCCCGGCACTTCTGAGCAGCGTCTCTGGCTGCAGTGTGGGTTTCCAGTTAAAGCTGGTGAGCAGTTTGTGGCTTTGGTCTAAAGGCACGACAGAACCAAGTAACCTCACCGTGATGAGTTCTGTGTGCCTGGCTGCTGATCATCAAAGCTCTGTTCTATACGCAGACACAACATCGCTATCATCAACCTATTATCAACCTGCTTGTCTCAGACTTTAGGAAAACAAACAACTTTTTGGAAAGCAGATACAACAGAGAAGAGATGAAGAAGAGATGGCATTTGTAACTATTTCCCCCCCGCTACCTATCAAGGCAGAATGTGAATGTATAGTGAGTGAGTAACATTGGATGGGCCGCAGAGAGTAGACGTACAGAGACAACTAGACATAAAATGCAGCAGACAAAAGAAAGATGCTGCAAAATCTGCATGTTTATCTACATTGTCTATGGCCTAAGTGCACAAAGGGTGGAAAATAAAGAGTAATACAAATTTACAAAGCTGTTCCACTAATTTTGGAATAAATAAGTAAATAAATAATGTATCGCATGTACAATGAGGAGTCTCAATCTGCCAATGACGACAGTGAGATTCTGCTGAGAACTCTGGAAAAAGCGAGTAAGTGGTCCTCAATCTAAGTTTTTTTGTGTGTGTGTGTCTCCAGTTACTTTTTGTACCTGTTGATGAGGTCCTCATTGTCGTCACTCTCCATCTCGTCCTCGATGGCTGCCTGGAGGTCACCAATCCTTTTAAAGGCCAGTTTGAGGTCTGCCTGCAGGCTCTGGTTTGCAGCCTCTAAGCTCTCAATGTCCATTTCCTGTTAATGAGACAAGAGTCAGCAGAGAGGGACAAAGGTTGATCAGCTATGCAGGTTCTCTTAAAATGACCAAACTACTCGCTCATTGAGAAGTGGTGGTAAGCTGTCACATCCTTACCAGCTCGTGTTTCTTGCGGCTGGCCTCGGCTTCCTTTTTGGCCAGTTCGCCCATCTCCTCTTTGACGTCACGGATCTGTCTCTGCAGCCGTTTGTTTTGCTCCTTCTCTCGATTCTCGCTGCTGCTACGCTGGTCTCGATCTTCTGTCAGCTTCTCCAAGTTTTCCTTCAGACGAGCTACAAGGCTCTGCGCAGCAGAGAGACAGATGCTTCAACAATACAGTCATATTGATAGCATATATATACTGTACATATGCCTTTTTTGTATATATAACATTACAACAATACACACAAGATGCACCATATGACCTACAAATCACAAACCATCAACATGCAAAACAAAACGGTTAAAAAACCAAAACAAAACAAACAAAAAACACAGTCATCACAATCATCAGTCTGCTAAACATGGCCTTAATGCCTTCCATTTTCTTTCATAGTCCTTCATTGTTCCCTGTCTATTTGCAATAATGCCCTCTAACCTAAAATAATGTTTCAAAAAGAAGAGAAAATTAGGAAATGTCAGTTAAAAAATAAATATCATACCCAATAAAGTAACTCTATTTTAGATAATTGCACATCCATTTCTTAAGTCACCAAGTATTATTGTTTGAGGGCACATTGTTAACAGCAAGGACTGCAAAGCCAGCCACTTTTTCAGGGTCATCCCAAACGTCACCACATGTTGACAAAACATGTGGTGAACATGTTTTCAATTTCAGTTTTACAGAAGAGACAGTTAGGATCCTGAATTGTAACTGATGACTGATAAACTGTCACTGAGCATGTTGCATCTTCCACTCAGTCATGTTACTTTGCACTGTATGAATAACATTAGAAAGATCAGGTCCTATCTGACTGAGGATGCTACTCAACTCCTTGTATTGGCACTGGTTCTCTTTCGCTGTAAAATACATCCACTCTAAAATCTTCCTGGCAGAGCTACCAGCAAGCACAGTAAAACCTCTGCAATTGGTCCAAAATGCAACAAGAGGTCCGGTCTTCAACCAGCCAAAAACAGCATGTCACCTGCTTTTCATTTCTTTGTCCTGGCTCCCTGGTGCTGTTTACAATAAATTCAAATCCGATCTTCAGATCTGCAAATAAATGACGACGAGTCCTACTGTCACAGCAAAGCAGGATCTCTCAATCCAAACTCTTCTCCTTGGAGGTGGAATGACTTACCTTACTCCATTCAATCAGCAGAATACCTCTCTTAAAGATGACATACTTACTGAGTAATTTTCTAGGTACTAACATATAACATCATGCTCTGCAAGCCTTATGTCACATGTTTTAGGTGGAATGTGGAAGTAAGTGCTGAGGCACTCTCAAAGGCCTCTTCCTTGACCCACTGTGGCTTAAATTGTCCCTCATTTGTACATCCCTTTGGATAAAGCGTCCCAATGAAAACATGTAAATGTCAGACTGATTTCTTCGATAATCTTTTGGTTTGCTGAGATGGCAGATAAATAATTGCTACTGTGATAACTTTGTTTCTTTGGTATATGATCAGCCTTGAGACTCATGGATCTATCACTCAAACTGGACTTCCTGGATTGTTTTTTTACGTCTCACTGATACCTGAAACAAAGTGACCCACAGGCTACAGTGACCTTTGACCTGTGTTCACCACAATCTAATTAGTTCATCATTCATTTCAAGTGAATGTTTGTGTCAAATTTCAAAAGAAAAAAAAAAACTCCCTTGAGGTGCTCTGAAGATGTCGCATTCATGAGAATGAGACAAACAAAGTCACAGTGACCTTGACCTTCGACCCATGACCACCAAAATCTAATCAGTTCAATGCTGAGTCAAGTTGAATTGAATGTTTGGGCCAAAAAAAAGAAACTCCCTTAAGGTTTTTTTGAGATAACAAATTCACAAGAATGAGACAGACGAGGTCACAGTGACCTTTGACCTTTTACCACCAAGATCTAATCAGTACATTGTTGAGTCCAAATGGATGTTTATGCCATTTGTGAAGAAAGTCTTTCAAGGCATTCTTTGGATATTGAGTTCATGAGTATCAGAAGGATGTATGAATAAGCCAAAAACATAATGCCTTTGGCCACCGCTAATGTTGGCACAGAGGCATAAGAATTGTAAGTATTTACTGTATCTTAATTGTCACTGCCCTCAAAAATCTGCATCAACCAATCCCTGGTTCAAACTTCAGTTCTATAGCAGATGAGAATCAAAACACATAAAACAAGCCAATACGTTCCATGAAGTCCTTGACAAAAACAAAAGTCTGCTATAGATCAGTGAGTATGGATCTGACCACTTCATCTCCACACAACTCAGTCAGAAGACCATGTTAACAATTGATGAGCTTATTTGTATCAATAATGCATGGGAGTGGTGTAGCAGACTTTGATAACACATATGTTCGTCTTTAGCTGTGTTTGAACAGGTGACTCCTATATGGGTGTTTAAATCTGCAGCAAGTCTGTATTCAGTCACTGCATCAATGCCAGCAGTATACTCCATCATTGAGTTAGCTCCAGCACTAGCCACCAGCCCCGTCCATATTTCACATACTGAGTGGGTGTTGCACTGTGCCTCCTCATATCTCTATTGATTGAGCTCTGCTACCTCCAGCTTTGGTGAGTTATACTACTCAGGAAACCTGAAATATTCACACACTGCAGGTTTTAAAACTGGTGAGAAGCCATAAAAGTCGACTCCTTGTGTGTATTTTCCTAACTCTGCACATTTCACCACAGGCTAGAGTTCCTAAAAAAATCATAATAAATAAATAAATATATTTATTTTGAGTTTGGAGGGCAAGGAGCAGAGGGAGTATGCCTGAAGGTGAGCACATTGCACAGTCAGTAATTACTAAACTGAACCTGCAAAATTGAGTGTAGGGTCATTTTTTCAGTGGGTGAGAGAAGATTTCAATGTCTCCATAGGAGCATGCAGATGGGAACCTTTATCCTTCACTTGTGCTTTTTGTCTCAGGCAAAGTCTGAAAATAATTTAAAAATGACAAATAACAATAACAAATGGTATTGTCAAGTGCAAGTAACACAAGCTCGAGGACAAAATGAAGCCGGGATGGTTACATCTGACTGGCAGTGGTGGGACATTTCATTCATGGAAGTACAGTTCATTCATGTTCAGTTTATCATGACCGTTCTCTGTCTGCATCTCGGACCCCAGCAGCACAATTCACCTAGCCTCTTTCCCATGCCCTCCACATGCTGGAGCTTCATCAGCCAACCGCCTCCCAGCACCAGCACTCCACCACCTGTCTGCAGCTCTCACCTCCAGCCGTTTGACCTGGGTCTTCTCAAACTCCAGCTTGGTCTCCAGCTCGCGGATCTTGGCCTCCTGCCTGCTGACCAGGGATTTCTCTACCATGGACTGCTCTTGGAACTCCAGCTGGCTCTGGAGGGCTTGCATCTAGACACAATCATGCACATATAATATTAGATCACTAATTTTTGATTTACACTCATTGGCTTGAATAAAATCTGAACTGTTTTTCATTCAAAGCGGTAATGACGAAAATTAGACATTGAGTTCAGTGATAAAAGCACAACACTCTCCAGCAACATCCACAACCCTCCACTGATCAGGTAACACAGACAGCCTTCTCTGTTTCTTTTGTGACCATAGACTGTATATATAAATGGATGACATGACAGCTCCCCCAAGTGAGGTTATTCAATCTCAATCGCCATCTGGTGTCTGACTGTAGTACAAGTCATAAAGCCTGACCCTCCATGTTAGTGGATGGGCCAAACTAAAAACTCAAATTCCACGCCAAACAAATTTTTCCCAAAGATGGTTTCTGTCTCTGAAGGTAGGCTTCATCACCCTGATGTCTGTTCAAAAGTTTGTTTTCATGATAGGTTTGGTTTTCCTGAGTAATTAAATGACACAAAAGGGGGCTTTTCGGCCATGATTGACAACTGTGACAGCCAATCTGTGTGCTTGTATTCAATTGAGCTGCCAACGATTAGTCGGACGGGTGTTTTGGCGGGAACTCCCCCACCTTGGATATCACTACTGCCTTGATGCAGGCTCTCAATGACATCACCCTCACAGGATGGCATAGGCCGCATTCCAGATATTTTAACCCCACCTCAGCATAGCCGGGGTAAGTCCATCTTTACATACAGTCTATGGTTGTGACAGTAGCCTAGCTAAAGAGCAGCTGTGACATCACTGGCACCTCATGAAAAGCAAAGAGATTTTGAAGTAGAAGTGTTTGGAGCGACTGCACAGAAAAGGCAGCGTGCTCTGAAAAAGACGCTGGGCACAATGCTTTTTCTCCAGGTGGCCACATGCAGAGACAGAGACCCACTTCTAATAAGAAACAATTGAAAAAAAAATGCTGGCACTGAGAAAAAAACACTAGGTGGACACAGGCCCTAAGGTCTCATTTCTCAAATTCTTCCTTTGAGACAAAATTAAACTACATATATTAGATAGTAATAGTTTCACTGATCACTTTTAAAGCTCTTCTGGGTCTGCCCCCAAGCTACATAACAGAAATGTTGAACCTATGTGAGCTCTTCAGGTGGGGCCATTCCAAAGTCGAGGCTTAGAACTAAAGGCGACCGTGTCTTTGCCATCAGGGCCCCTTGGCTTTGGAACGACCTGCCTGAGGAGCTAAGACTCACAGAATCAGTGACTTCTTTTAAATCACTTCTTAAAGCCCATTCTTGCTTTTATGTGATGTCTCTTTTTAATTTATCTTCCAGCTTATATTTTCATTTTGTCTTGATCCTACTCATTATTATCATTATCAATCAAACAGGCTGGATCCCTTTTCAAATGTATCACAGCTGCAGCTTTAGCTGACCCTCACACAGAGAGAGAGAGAGAGAAAGACAGAGTAAGAGAAAGACACAAACACCCTCCTCAAGAAACTTCACGTGTATCCAGACTCCACCACTAAATGAAGGAAACACTAATTCACTGCTGCATGCAGTGTTGCCCTTTCTCGGGGAGAAGCGGCCGCATCAGTCGGCATACAGCAAGTAGCCCCGACGTGTGCGGAGGTGCGAGGGCCCATTCATCGCTTCTTGCAGCTTTAATTTTGTTGTATTTTGTACAACAAAATTGTATTTTGTATTTTTCTAACATGTTTCTGCCTCTAATCTCCTGTTTAATTCTAACTTATCTGGCCTTTGTTTGGCATGACTGACTAACTTACATAACTTATATTCCTTAAAGTAAGGTAATTTGGTGATGGCACTAATCAGAACTGGTACAGAACATTTTCCAAAGATTATCAGTCCTAGTGATGGTTTCTGATAAATTACCATCCATGATATTGCTACTTTAAAATAAAAGGAGGCAACCCGTGAGACAGGTAAAGAATGAAGAGGTATGACTGGTCTTTGTAACTTAAGAAAAGTTACAGGATCATTTCTTGCTCTCTGTAGAGATAATTGCCCTAAAAATTAGATCTCAGACAAAATCATGGTATGAAAGAATTGAGGGCTTAGGTCATTCGAAAACACCATGTCCCTCGTACAGTTAAAGGGTGGCTAGTGCTCTCATTTCCCCTCTACCTGGCTGGTTTTGCTCTTTCAGATACAGTTGTCACTGATGGAGAAACAGATTCATGCAGCAGCAGCAGCCATGACCCGGATGACAACACTAGCATGTTCAGCATTATCGCTCGTCTGAGCTGGGAAACCAAGTTGGCCATCTGTGTCACATGTTGTCTCTGCCAATCACGCTTGACTGACACATCAATTACATCAAGGGTTGTATTTTTTTAGAAAAGTGCAGAGGCAAAGGGGAAGGGCCGAGGCAGCATTATTGCTGCAGTATCCTCACTGGAGAAGAAACTTTTTTTTCTGCCCTTAGACCCTCACATCACCCAAGCAAAAACTCCAGAAAAAGAACCCCTGTAACGGGAAAAAAAAGGAAAAAACCTCAGGAAGAGTGGCAGAGGATGATGAGTGATTCCTCTTCCAGGACGGACAGACGTGCAATAGATGTCGTAAATAACAAGTGAAATACAATTCTGGCAAAAAACTGTCATCAGACTGATAGCCGATGGCTTCTGAGATTGCCAGTCCACTGACCCTGTCCTTACTGGCTCCCTCCTTTGGCCTGATTTCGATTTTTAAAAGCTGACAGAGACTTGACTCAAACTCATTACACACTGTCTTCCTGTTTTACTGCACGGACTGCAGATTGTAACTGGCTGTTTTTGTCACATCAGTGGTATACTGAGTGCAAAAAGCCAGGACTTACCTTCTCCTGAATCTCCTGCTTCTCCTTGAGGGCCTCTTCCAGCTGGGCTTGTAGGTCACTGATCTGCGCCAGGTTCTGGGCTGACTGAAACCACAAAAACACAGCAAAGAAGCAAAGTCAGCGAGCAACATGATACTGTAGGAGGACATTAAATTTTTTTTTCTTTCATTCCATCTGATGGAAGAATGAATAAGGATCTAATTTTTACAAATAATCATTGATTATACAGTATATGCGGATTATAAATGCAGCTAAATCCCTAAAACCTATATCTGAATCCATCAAATGGCAAGCAATAAAAAATACTGTGCAGCACCAGCAAAACATGATGACCTCTCTGTGACATTACCTAGACAAATAAATTTGCTGGAAAGATTCTTTCAGTCTGCTGAAAGCATATCAATAAATCTCTTTTCAATGTGACCTGTGTGAAATATTTTAGATGAGTGTTTTTTTTCACAGTAGATGAAGCACTCTGTTGCGATGTGTCCCATAGGGATTTCAGCTGCTTCAATTTATACAGGAAGGATGGATTCATTTGGAGCCAGCGGAAGCAGTTCACTCATCATTCCATCAGTGGTGGAAAGGAAGCGCTTTTACTCCACTTTCATTTCCACTAGCTGTTCATCTGCTTATACAGCTACAATAATACTAATGGGGGACCACTTGAGGCTCGCCAAACACCACTGTTTTTCAAAAATGACTCAATTGGCAGGGAGAGACCGTGTAAAAAACAATTCAACGCGAAGCTCCGTCCAGAGGTTTTACCTTTTACAAATGAACCTGGGATTGCTTTTTGCCATGATATGGTAGGCATGACGTGATACTTGGAACATATTTTGCACATGGGTGGACAGAGAAGACTGTATTGCATTGTACTGTATTGTGTATTGTGTGTGTACCGATACTGATTTCATAGTGGAAAAATTCATCGATTACCAATATGGCAACCAATATAGTACATTTTTGAGCTGGAATGAAAATATACCATTTCTATGTGGATTGTGCACCAATATGACTATGCAGAAGTACTCAGAAGGCAGAAACAACTTATATCTAACAATTTACTTATCGAACATTACACACAAACAAAAATAAATAATAAATAAAAATAAAGTAAACATCAGTACTGTATGTTTTCAGCATCAGTCTTCACTGGCCATTCAAATAAAGAATATAAAAATAAAATACACACCAGTACTGTTTGGCCTTTGCTGACCATTTAAATAAAGAATAAATACAATAAAATATATAGCTAAATAAACATCAGTACTGGTCAGTATCAGTCAGTTGCTGACTATTTTAATACTGCCAGTCAATTAGGGGCAGGTTGTAAAACAAGAAGCAGCTTCTCAGCATTTACACCTGCCAGGGAGCTCCCCTTGTCCTCATAAATGTTCCCTATTGTGCTAAAAACCCTCTCAGTGGGGACAAAGGAGGGTGGAGGAATATTCTGTTTGAGTTATAGTGAAGCTATAGAGTGGAATATTCCCCAAAATGTCAGGAACCACCACAGCTACAAAACAGTCTTTAAGTAGGCCTAACTGCTTTGTTGTGATCTCCGCATATTTACATGTTGTTGCTTGTTGGGAGTTGGAATGAATCAAACATTAGACAGTTTATTCTTTCAACAGAACAGGGCTGGAAACTCACTACACTTGAATTCACACCACAAGCAGCGTGTCCTCTTGTCATGTCACTGTCACACATACACCTGGGGCGGGGGGGGCTCATCAGTGAGCATGGTAATAAATGACAGTATATTTCCTCCTTGTTCCCTGATGATCACTTAATGTGTGTCTTGTTGCTTTTTAAATATAACGCCACCGAGAGGATCCGAAAAGCCACTAAATAGCAATAAAGTTGGCATGTTAGTAGTCTTCTCCTCCCGTCACCCTGGGACCTTAGATCATCTTGTTTGTTTGCAAAACGATGGGGCCATTGTTAATTAACTTAACAGTATGTATTTTACTGTGGCCTACCATGAAAACACCGTCTGCTGCAACGCTAGCTCTGCTACATGTGCTTCAGAGTCCTATGAGTAGTGTAAACAATGAAGTTGGAGCACACTCTGTTGGACAAACTATATAATAAAAGCATTTCTAAAATGTGTGGGTGTGGCAGTTCACATTTTAATTGACACTTCCTTGGATCCCACCTTTGTCAATTGTCTCTCGTCCCCATGACGACAGCCATGGAGCAAAGCAGAGCTGGCATGGTGCAGCTCTATCTGTTCCAGCACTCTGAGTCTGGTTGCGTTCCTAAATCCAATCTGACGCTCTACACTAAAATGAGAGAACTGCTGTTAAAAGTCACGGAGCATTCTACTTCTCCATGAATTCACCAACGGTTAAATTAATCACACATTGATTCTGTCTGCTTTGCTGCTCCGTCTCCCCACACAGAATGTCCAAAATAGCTCCGACAGAGTGATTTCCAAACGCATCCTCTGAACTTGACTCAGAATGAAAAGATTCTCAAAGTGATACATTTCACTCTGTCACTGAATGATGAATTTACAAAATGCTTTGCTATCTATATTTCTTTAGCATACACTTAGCATAATGTAGCATATGCAAGATTAGTTGAGATGCACCCATTTGTTATCAAATCTATGAATGCAATGATAAATGATGGCGCTGTACGGTTAGCTAACACGAGTGCCATGTTATTATTTTATTCTAATTATTTTATTGCTTTCCCATTTGCCACATACTCACTGGTGTGGATCTGTGTAACGTTGGTAAAAGCCAGCTAACAAACAAAAACACTGCGTGCTGGACATAGTTGAAGATTTGCCAGACTAAAATCGCCACGTCTGGTAAAGCTGCATAGCAGTACTGAAAGGAGCGTTGAGGGATTTCAATTTGCCATGTTAAATTAGTATCAACTGACATCTGACTTAGAATTTTTGATTGACTTTATTTTCATTACGAGAAACTGATCGGGAATAAACATGCCCAAATCAACCCAGTTTCAGGAAACTGTGAAAAAAATAAAATATTACATTTCAAATTTGGATCGAGGCTAATGTCTGATCATTTTTTATTTTTACTATGCATATGCTATGCTTTAACGCACTAGATACCTGACATTTTAGGTAAATCTTAGCATTTTATTAAAAATCATACCCCAGCCAGTTAATGCCATCAATCTCTTACAGTGCATGATTCAGTTTTATAGTTGACATACAGCAGGCTTATTCACCTGGCAGCCCGCTGGCCACATCCGGCCCAGAGACAATGCTGTATGAAGAAATATGAAAACTACATAAAGGCTGCATTATGAATCACATATTGATTGTTTTTACTTATGGTAGGTACTGCAGCTGTTCTTAAGATGTATTGCTGCATGCAGTATGCACACAATTGGGACATACCACTTCTTTATAACACTTCGCCCTGAACTTTGAAAACACTATTTGCCGAGCTCGCCAAAAACGGAGATCAGTTGTTACTTTGCAATGTATGTACAAACCCCAATACCAATGAAGTTGGGACTTTGTGTAAAACTTAAATAAAAACAGAGTACAATGATTTGCAAATCCTTTTCAACATATATTCAATACACTACAGAATACACTACAAAGATAAGATATTTAATGTTCAAACTGATAAACTTGACTGTTTTTTTGTATTTGAATTTGATGCTTGCAACACGTTCCAAAAAAGCTGGGACAGGGGCATGTTTACCACTGTGTGAAGTCACCTTTCCTTTTAACAACACTCAATAAGTGTTTGGGAACTGCGGACACTAATTGTTGAAGCTTTGTATGTGGAATTCATTCCCCTTCTTGCTTTATATACGACTGCAGCTAATCAACAGTCCGGGGTCTCCCATGTCGTATTTTGCGCTTCATAATGCGCCACACATTTTCAATGGGAGACAGGTATGGACTGCAGGCAGGCCAGTCTAGACCCGCAGTGTTTTATTATGAAGCCATGCTGTTGTAACAGGTGCAGAATGTGGCTTGGCATTGTCTTGCTAAAATAAGCAGGGATGTCCCTGAAAAAGACGTTGCTTGGACGGTAGCATATGTTGCTCCAAAACCTTGCCACTTACGTGCAGAGATTTCTCCAGATTCTCTGAATCTGTTGATGATATTATGGACTGTAGACAATGAAATCTCTAAATTTCTTGCAATTGTACATAGAGAAACATTGTTCTTAAACTGTTGGACTATTTGCTCACGCAGTTGTTCACAAAGTGGTGAACCTCGCCCCGTCCTTGCTTGTGAACGACTGAGCCTTTCAGGGATGCTCCTTTTATACCCAATCATGACACTCACCTGTTTTTTCTAATTAACCTGTTCACCTGTGGAATGTTCCAAACAGGTGTTTTTGAACATTCCTCAACTTTCCCAGTCTTTTGTTGCCCTTTTGGAATGTGTTGCAGGCATCAAATTCAAAGTGAGTGAATATTTGCAAAAAAAACCCAATAAAGTTTATCAGTTTGAACATTAAATATCTTGTTTTTGTAGTGTATTCAACTGAATATGGGTTGAAAAGAATTTGCAAATCATTGTATTCTGTTTTTATTTACATTCTACACAAAGTCCCAACTCCATTGGAATTGGGGTTTGTAGTTTAACTCTTAAGTTCTAACTGCATACGTTATGGATGGAATGTCAAACAAACATTGCAGTCATAGCCTACACACCCAGGCCTTTATTACCTTCAATGTTCCCTTAGAACGTACAGAGCTGGCATAAAGGCATTTTTTTCCTTTGCCCCTTCAACCTGTAACACGCTACAGCAGCATCTGAAGCTGTCCAGCTTGATCCCAATGGGGGATTTTAAACTTATTTTAAGGGCACTGGAAAGAGCATCTTTGTAAACTTGTTCCTGTTTTTAGTATTTCCACTTCCACTTGGCACTTTCACTTAAATTTTGTTTGTACTGTATTGATAAATCTGTCTGTAACTAACTGTTATATTGTGTATTGTCTGAAACAGGTCTCTCCTGAGAATGAGACCCCGTGTCTCTGTTGTTACACATGCGCAGTACCTATTGGGCAGGCTGTATGTATT